>NW_017307118.1:149903-163089 GCF_000935625.1 Nanorana parkeri
ATTCTTCATACATGATGATGGCTGTGGGTGAAGGCATTAGATGAATGGAGAATAGGTGGCAGAGGAAAAGGTAAGGCCAGACATGATGCTAAAGCATCCGATCCACGCCCATGATGTTCCAGCATCCATCACAATGCACATGATGCTATTGGGCACAGCGGAGGATTATGGCTATTGTCCTTGCAGGCCAGCCTCGCCCGATCTACACAACCCTGCATCTCTCCCATGCACTGGCAGCAATGAATGAAAAGCCCGCTGCTGTCCCTGTGCGTCCACTCTACCTAAAGTGTGCCCGTGCACGGCGGAGGGCTCTGCACTGACAACTTTCTATTCATAATGGGAAAGCACTTACTTTTTGTGTATCCATTGCCAGGCCCCGGACCCCTCCAAGCTATTGTAGAATAGGATGCGTGAAGTAGATAAAGAAATGACTAGGAGTGATGAGCAAGCAGCCTCAGCTCCACCTCCTCCTCCTCCCGATCTACTCAGCTGCTGCACAAGTGCACACAGCTCACAACGCAGGACCACAGAAAGCAGGGCGACCAGCGAGATGACTGGGAGGGCGGAGGCAGAGTGGCTTCTGATGTACCATAGAGTAAGGAGACAGGCCGCCGTGACGCCAAGCCCTTTGTGAAGCCAGCGGAAGACATTTTACTTGAGGGAATGGGGTGGCTTTTAAAGTGACACTGATCTCAGGAGTAAAACCTTAAAAATGCATTCATGTACCTTAACTATTAACAAAAATGTAGTTGATTTGTGTATCACTCCGCTGTAGATCCTCTAATCATCTCTGAATGGTGCTGACACTTTCGTTCCTTCCTTCTGGAGGGTGGCTACTTTTGTTCCCCATGGTCCCTGTGTGTTGTAAAGCAACCACCACTCCAAACTCACTCCTGTGATAGATTACAGTCTCATGTTTAGTTTAGTCATTTGTATTGAGATTGTAGTCCATCACAGGAGTGAGCTTGGAGCGGTGGCTATTTTACAACACACACAGGGATCATGGGGGAACAGAAGTAGCCACCCTCCAGAAGGAAGGACAGTGTCAGCACCAATTCAGAGATGATTTGAGGATTTACAGCGGAGTGATACACAAATAAGATACATTTTTAAAAATGTATGCATAAAATTAGGGGCTTTGAGCAGACTGCAAGCCTCTCTGAACAATTTAAAAAGGGGATCAGTCGCCAGACATAAACTGAGGACACACTGGGGGGCGGCCAGTTTTGTTTTGTATTCTGACAGGGGCCGGCGGCTGCTGTCAGAATACAAAAGGAACAGAGGGGATTCCTCAATCAATGCACTCATGGAGGATGGAGGAATTTGCTGTTTCTTTCAGCTCGCGGGTTGAACAAGAAAAATTGAGCAGTGTATGGTCAGCTGATGTACTGACTGCTAAAAACAATGGACATTTCTCTGTGCTCATGCCCTTAGTCCTGTCTGCTGCCTTTAATACAGTTGAGGAGGAGAGAAGCTAGGGATGCGCCGCAATTTTGGCCGAAAGATGGTACTTTCTGCAATTTTGGCCAAAATTTCGATGCATCCCTACTTATATCCCCCTCCCCCAACTTCTCTATTAAGATTAATAGAAAAACTATCCGTCCCTCCACTCATCCCAGGATGGTAGGTGTTAAGCTGGTCATACACAGTTATTTTTTTTAACCATCACACTTTTAAGTCATTGTGCTAGGTTGTGGTGCTTTTATTTTTGTTCTTATTTGTTACAGCTTCCCACTGGACACCTTCACCTGCTAATCCAGAGTCGCCCACCATTAGCCACGCCATAGATCCCTTTACATCTGAGAGCTAGAGCTGCAGCTAACGATTATTTTCAAAATCGATTAGTTAGCCGAGCGCTGCACATCCCCCCCCTTTTTTTTTCTGCCATCCTCTGGAACTCCCTAACACAATCTATTTGGCTATCTCATACTCTGTTTACATTCAGGCGATTCCTAAAAACTCACCTTTTCAGGGAAGCCTCTCTTCCTAATAACTGTACCTTTACTTCTCTTGCCAGCTCATCCCTCACAGTTATTACCTTTTGTATCACTTGTTCCTCCTACTAGATTGTAAGCTCTCATGAGCAGGGCCCTCCTAAGGCTGGCCATACACCAATCAATTTTTTGTTCAACCCATGGGCTGAACGAAAAAAATTGACCTGATCATCCAACACAAACAGCGTGTCGATCGAGGGATCCCGCTGTTTACATTGTATTCTGACAGGTGCCGCCGGCCGTCGGCTCCTTCGATCAGCTGATCAAGGATTACTGGCTGAAAGGGAGCCGACAGCCCCCAGACACTGTGCGAATTTCGGGCTGGTACATCAGAAACTGGACAAAATTCAACACGCACATTGCTCACTCCTTAGTTAGAAAAACCCCAGCACACTCCGGACTTCTCCACATTGATGCCATCAGTGGGATGGTGTCTTTACTACATAGTGCTCACTTGCCTGTGTTTATTCTAGCAATGTAAATGTTTTAACCCCAAAGTACTCCAAAGTATGTGCAGACTCCACTGTATGTATGATAAGTACTCAGTGACCAGACTCCACTGTATGTATAAGTACTCAGTGACCAGACTACACTGTATGTATGATAAGCAGTGACCAGACTCCACTGTATGTATGGTAAGCACTCAGTGACCACACTCGACTGTATGTATGGTAAGCACTCAGTGGCCATGGGTTTGTACACCCCATTGACATCCATCATAACATAACAATAAACTTAAATGATAAAGTAAAACACAACAACGATTGTGGAATAACTATAGGCCACGGCCCCTTTATTGGGTTTTAATCAATTTAACCAATAAATAGACTTTAACCTTTATTACCAAACAGAACCGCTGTTAACCATTAACAGACCACCATGCTTAGTCATTAAGACTCAAGCAGCAATAACTTAAACCAACCAAATTACTGTTTACCAACCACTGTCCACCCACAAAGTGGGCGACATTACCCCATAAAGATTGACCGCAACAAGGGAAAGTACAGTAAAGGGGAGGGTGGGCGGGAAGGAGGTGAAAAGATCCAAAAGGAATTGTGAAGATAATCCAGAGGTGAGTCCAGCTGGCAGTTCTGAGGCAAATGCTGACACTGTCCAGTGACAGGAGTGACTATAGAGGGGAAAGGTTACTCTCATTGGTCAGCTGTTTTTACACCTCTATTTGAATATAAATAGTTTTAAAAACACATGGGTGATAGGGGCGACAATCCCATGGGGCCACTTCAATTTTTTTGCTTCCTTGGCCCTAACAGTCTCCACTGTATGATTAGTACACACTTAGTGACCAGACTCCACTGTATGTATGGTAAGCACTCAGTGACCAGTCGCCACTGTATGTATAGTACACACTTAGTGACCAGACTCCACTGTAAGTTTGGTAAGCACTCAGTGACCAGACTCCACTGTATGTATGGTAAGCACTCAGTGACCAGTCTCCATATTTTTAATCCTGTTATGATATGCATTTACCTTTTATTTTAGAAAACAGTGTTGTGCTTTACCATACTTAAAACTTAGCTATCCCAGATACTTCTAGGTGAGCTGGTACCTTCATCTGAAAAATGACAGTTTTTAACCTCCCTGGCGGTATGATTATTCAGGATTTTAGTATCCCAAAGCGGTACATTGTTTTTCATGGAAATTTGTTGTTTTATATTGTAGGCCTGTAATTCTTAGTAAATCTTAGGAATAACTCACCTAAATCTGTCCAAACAAGAGTCCAGTAGACATCCCAGGTATGATAAAGTTTGAAACACGAAATTAAAAAACTATAATATAATAAATTATAAATAATTATAAGAAATTATAATATAATAAATAATTATAAAAAAATATAATATAATAATTAAAAAAATGGTCCAGTAAATGGGTATTCTGGGGGCCTTGCCTGATCCGTACCACAGTAAATAGAGTACCAAGTTCGCACATCACTGAGCTTGTCGCTGTTTTAGGTCAAAAGCGGTTTTAGACCGGGTAGAAAACAGCGATAGTAAATTAGAATCACTTGCACAATTGAGCAATAGTCATTCGTTGGGAAGTTCGTCATCAGACACTGAAAGTTCCCAACAAATCGCTCAATTCAGGCAACGTCCCTTTTGACCTAAAGGGACGCTTTTTGGATGCCATGGACGTTCTCAAGTTTCCAGACAGAAAGTACAGCAAAAGTACAGGCAGGGCACTGGACAAAATTGAAGTGAAATAGTTTGATAAATAAGTGTAATAATATCAGATTACATTGCATTGTGTGTATTTGTATATTGCAACTTTTCACTTCTGAATTTCCCGCCGGCTCTGCCCACAGCTGTGACGCACCTGAAAACGAAACTAAAACTCAGATGCCGGCTCTGGTTCGGGGTTAGCGATCTTGGTACTGAAAATTAACCCCGAGCCAGACTCTGGAATACCGCCTAGGAGGTTAATACTTAAAGTTTAATAAACATGTTTTTAGCAATACATATCTGAGGGCCTCCTGAAGTAGCAAGATCTCAATAACACTGCGAAACATGTCGGATCACTTGTCTCTAGTACTGGGAATACCAATTTAGTATTACAGTATTAATGTATTGACATATGGTGAACTGCACCCTATATAATATTGGCCTAGTTTTTACTATGAGACAATCTCTCAGGATATAATTATTTATGCATGGATATAATTCCCTGTACAATGTAGATAAATTGTTCTTAATAATAAAAAAAATTATTTTATAGCCATTTAACCTCTTTGTGATGGAACCATTAAAGTCCTGCATGATTGGTCCCTTACTGTACTTAAAGTGACATTAAACCCTCAGATTTTTTAACATAAACCAATACTGTAATGTGCGCCTTACTGTAATCCATGGTTGTATCCCTTCTCTTTGCTGCTCTTCCTTTTAAATCCTCATGTCTTCTCATGCTCTGCAGAACTTCCCTTTGCAGCTCAGGGCCTCTTCCTGTAGTGCTGGCTCAGGTTACAAGCCTATAGAAACTAATACACAGACACCATGTAGCCATTCCAGAGACAAGGCAGTCTGCTGCAAAACAGAAGTCCTGCCCAGCATGAGAACAGATACAGATTTAAAAGGAAGAGCAGCAAAGAGCAGGGAAACAACCATGGATTACAGTAAGGCGCACATTACAGTATTGTTTTATGTTAAAAAATCTGAGGGTTTAATGTCACTTTAAGTAGCTGAAGTAATTTTGTGTCACTTCCCAAGTTAACTCTCTATTTTTAATAGGAAGGTTACCCTATATTTTAAAGAACATTATTGTATTATTACATTCAGACCTAGTAATTTTCCACACAGTCATGTGTATTTTTTTCCAGATCTGTGACGTAATTACATTTAAATGAGGTTGTTTTTCCTCTTATGACTATTAAAATGAAGGTCTAATATTCTGCTTATGGACTGGGTCGTAATCCTGAAAGAGATAATTGGTTTATATACATTACTCAGATTTTTCCATATGTTTATTGGGTCATCCAGTTAATATGCTATATGATGATTACAAGTGATGTGGCTTTTTCCAGCAGCGCTCTGCTGATATTTTGTAGCTTTTTTTATAAGGGTACTATTAGAAAATATGGTTAAGTTATTTGCATTGAATTTAAAAACATAGTATATTGATATGAAATCAAACAAGAGCTCTAATATAGTTCTACATTTTGGGCCATGTCGTTTCATTGGATTTAACTAACCTTTTACTGTCTGTGATAAGGTATTTCACACATACTGTATACGTACACTTATACACCCTGTTAGTATTATTTAACTGATGTCTGTGTCCCTGTTGGGTACAACTACCCACACTATTTGTGCTAGTGAACTGCACCACCAGAAGGGAAAGTGATGGGTAATGAAGAACTCTTGATAGGAATAAAGGAAAGCTGAATTGAGAAAGCTGGTTAGATGCAGTGAAACGTCTTCAAGAAAAATACAGCAAGTCCAGTTGCCTTGACTTATTTTTTACAGATATACCACGACCTGGATGAAATAGAACATTCACAAACATAAAGGAAAGATACACTTTAAAATTATATAATTTACAGGCTTAATCATCCACATGGTTTTTATATCCCTTTGGTTCTATGGTGGCAAAATCTTTGTGCTCCTTTTCTGGCTACACTCCCCTACCACATCGAGTAAAAGGTGGCCTCACTCTGATGAAAAAACCTACAAAATATGTGCAGGTCTTGGCAGATGCCTATATCGTAGTGCTCTAGTCTGTTTAGCACCATTAGGGTACTGACAGGTGCTCTTACAAGAGCTATAATGTAGAGAAAGAGCTCAACACAAGTTTACAAATAAAATATGTAATGTAAAAGTTGCCTATAGAAGAAAGCAGCACTTGTCAGGGGCCCAGCAGAATCCTTTCTGCATTCAGAAAGCTCAGTCACTATGACCAGCGGTGAGGTTTGCAGCTGGACAGTTCAGTAGTGCCAGTGTTGGCATTAGGCGAAGACCCCATTGAGGCAAGTGTGACTTGAAAGTGGAAGATGAGAGATTATAACACTCTTGGCAATGAGGACGCTGCCAGCAACAGCTGCTCAATTGTGTGCAGTTTTTATATGTTTTATCAATAAACATGTATTGAGCTACACCAGGTCCATGAGTCTTTCTGTACTTTATATCTATAGAACTGCTGACCTGTCCGGTCATTATGGAGCTTCAAGACCTGTGTTTCTCCCTCTCTTGGCCTATCTGAGGATTACCTCAACATAGCAGGAATAGACTGTTCCCAGCCTATCAGCTTTTTGTGACTCTTTTTTTAATATTATGGGTAAAAGGTTTTTCCATATTTATAAATCTTCAGCTTATATTAAATGAATACTTGTTGATCCTGCCATTAAGGTCCTTGTTCATGCATGTCCTGCTATGGGGTGACAACTGGATCCATATTGTGCTCCTGCCTGGTCCACTTATCATATGTTGACACTACAAGCATCCATGCCGACATATATTAAACAGGAATGGTCTACCGCCGCCATTGTCAGGAAGCCCGTTCCGGGCAATGATGTGCAGCTGGCACTGGTGTGCATGCATGTAGACAGGACATGACTGAAAGGGAAAACAGCTGCACTGAGATGCAAAAGATGATAATAAAGGGTTTAAACAGTGTTTTATGAATTTAAAAGAAAAAACCATGGCAAATCTACGTATATACTATGCAGTGCATTATCACTCTCAGTGTGACTCAGTTTAGGGCTTAGATCTTCTCTAACAATCATAAAAATGTTAGTCACACACGTAGACCCCCTTGGCTTTCTTAGGTTTTCAGGAAGTCACTCAGCAGCATGCTACAGAAATGTCACACTATAATGTGCTAAAATATCAGGTAGCAAGTCATCTGTCAGTTTTTCAAACAGCATGTTAGTTGACTTTATCTATATATAGCCTGCATGACGTATGCATGTTGAATATGAAAAAACATTTATAAAAAAAAGATCCACTTATGTGATCTGATGAAAGTAAATGCTTAAAATAGCAAGTGCTTTTAACTGATTTTTTTATGTCATGCAATTTTGTTCATGTTTCACTTATATGTGTATGTACAAACAAAGGTTTGTCTAATATGTAAGATTTTGGAACGAAGAGGTATGGCAGATTTGTCCTCAAAAAGATGCCCATCATTCTCACCTCAGAAAGTTGGGAGGTACGTCATGCAAGTGGATATCCACAATACAGTGATTGGATGAGTCAGTAAATTTGTAACTAGGTTCAAAACAGATCATAGGTACCAGTAACACTCTCTTAGGCTGGGCATGCACTGCTCTATTTTCCTTGTTCAGCGCGCAGTAATGCAGATTCCTCCATCAACACTATGAGATCAAGGAATCCGGCTGTTTGCATTGTATTCTGACAGTAGCTACCCGCTCTGTTCATACGAAGATTTTCTGGCTGGCTCCTTCGATCAGCTGATCGAGGGATGCCTGCCGAAAGCGACACCCACTTTGCGAGTTTCAGCCGATTCCTCAAGAACTGTCCGAAATTCATAGTGTATGGCCACCCTTACTGCAAGGAACGTAATTGCTTGATGTTTTCAGAATGGGTTGCTTTGTCTGCATCACATAAAAAACAAAATGTTAAGTTGCACTTTGCTTCCTACCCACTATAGAACCGAATGTTGTATTCTGATACGTGTATGTGTTTAGAATTTGTACACAAGTTTAGTGACTTTGACATGGTTTATGTACAGCAACAATCACATATTTCCCTGCACAAGCAAGATAGCAAAAGTCACTGCTTCAGCCTAATTTGAAATGGTAAGGCCCTTTTGCCCAATTGTGATTGATTGCTGTGGTTAGAAATCATTAGAAATCTGGAGATGGCCTTGCCTTTTGTTATTACAGAATTTAGATCCATTTACAAGCAACTGTCCACAGGGTAAGAATTCTGCTGTGCAATGTAAGTGTAGACGTTAGCAACATTCAAATTGACTTATTATTTAATGTTGGAGATGTTTCGTAGCTTATCCAATCCACTTTTTCACTTCTAATAAGTTTCATGAACTTACCCATACAAATACTGGGGTATGTTCCAGACAATCATTAGAAGTGAAGAATTGGCTTCAATAAGCTATGACCTGGACTAACTACTACTAGCTACTGTATACCATGACGTGAATGAATTAGGACCTAGTACTGAATATCTTAATATCTACTTGTATCTGATGCTAACTTGGTGTGTAACTCCATCTTCATCATTATTTGTACCATCACAGCAAGCTTGGTTGTATACATTCAAAATTAGGCCTACTCCTGTGCATTCTTGTGTATTGGCCCTTCTTGGCAAATTGCAGTTTTTTGACCGAGCAGTTAAAAACATCCTTTCCACACTTTTCATTTAACCTTTGCTTTCTTCTAAAGGTTTTCTTGGTCTTATTATAGCTGAAATTATATGTCATAGCACAAATCTTACAACTCCTTTTACAGATATTTAGCTTGCCCACATTTTTTTTTCAACTGGCCTACTTACAAGCTTGCAAATGTAAGGGCTAGACATGTGCACTGCCAAAAAATTTGTTTCGTTTTAAATTCGGATTTGTGTTATTTCGTTTTTCGGGATTCGGGTGTGAAAGTCAATTCGGATTCGGAATTCGGATTCGGACGAAATTCGGTAGCGTTCGCACGAACGTTCGTTTCGTTTTCTGTTCTTATTCGTTTCTTATTCGTTTCGTTCGTTTGCAGCAAAAGTGACATTTGAGGGGGAAAAAATATTTTTCTCCTTCTCTAATGTCACTTTGCTCCAACGAACGAAACGAATAAGAAACGAATAAGAAACATAGGGTGACGGAAGGACCCTTGTTTGTGTCCTCCCGTTACCCTAAGGAGAACTATGGGAAAAACAGGATTGTGTGATTGGAGTGCTGATATCTGATCAGATTTAGATCAGCCAGCGTTTTACCCATGTGTGGATCAGCCACTGTTTTACCTTTGCTGGGTTTGTTGTTTTATGTTAATACCCGTAGCGCCCCCCTGACCCCCAAGAGCATGTGGTGAGCCCCAGAGGCAGGGAGGGCTGACATTTCACTCTCAGGGATGGATGCTTAGCTGGGTTGTGGGACATGAACAGTAAATTGGGTGCCAGTAATTTTAAGTACCTTTTCAATACTTTATTTTAGAACAGCCAAAACTGGGAGAGAGGGTATATGGCTACAGACATCCATGGACAAAATGGACTCCAGACTCACCAATCCAATCCAGCTTCCACACTGCAGAAATACTTTAGTTAAGCTGAGGATGACACTGTGTAATAGAACCCCAGCTAAACAGGAGACATTCTTGAGATCTTCCCCGGAGACACACCAGACTTGTTCCTGAGGTCCATGCCATATTGGCTTTCCTGGCACCTCCAGCAGACAAAGGGCTCCTCTGATTCTCTATCCCAGACAGTTCTAGACCCCACCAGGGCCCACATCTGGCCTGCTGCAGACTTCAGGCCTTTGGTTGTGTTATCCATGGTTTTCTACACAGTTATTGTAACATACTAGCATCAATGCATTTTAGCATATAATACTTACCGTAATACGATGATAAGCTCATTGATAATTTCAGTGATTGAGAGAGAATGCTGGCCTACATACTTGGGGAAACACAAAAAGAATGGCACACGCAACATTGAGTATTAAAGGAGAATTATGGGGAGAGTGAAATACACTCAGCCCCCATAATTAGAGCCGGCATAGGACACTGCAGCGGTCACACGTTGGCTCTACAAATTGAGAAATGAACAATCACATATCACCAATTGCTCAGTGCATGATCACCTCCCTGCAGAGAGAGGTGACTGTCAGTCACGGCTCCCTGCAGGGGTTTCCTTTTCCCCTTCTCCGTTCCTCCAGCGCTGACTGGAGGGACGGACGGGGCAGGGGTGAGCACAGCTGGCTCTGCCTCTATAGAGGCAGAGCCAGCTTAGTATATGTCGTCCTGCAACCTTAAAGAGAACTATGGCAAAAAAAGGTTGGGCCATAGTTATTTTTTAAGAAGTGAAAAAATGGCAATATATAGAGGAAAACAATGCAGGAAACAGAGCCAAACACATTAGACAGTGACCCTATGGCAAAAGTATGGCATTTTTTTTAAAACACACACACACTTACCTTCTAACAGACATGGGTGCATAATCTGTCTGTTTCTCCTTATGTTACCACAACTTACCATATGAAACCTAGAACTCTGTTCATGTTGGCAATAAAAGGGTAACCCCATAATCTTCCTGCAGAAAAAACAAATGCAACAGCCACACCAAAAACATACAAATCCTCCATTAATGTTGCAACAGAGGCCTTCCCTCTATTTAATGGCTTCCAAATTACACATCAGGAGAGGGCCAATGGCTGTTAACACTATCCACTTCAGAACCTTGCTTTAAAAAGAACACATTGGAAATGTGTGTCAGCAACTTATAATAATGCACACCAAGGCACGCGTCTTAATGCATAACAGTGCACAAGGGCAACACAGGTTGATGTACATTAATGCACCCGTCCAGTGCTACAGAAAAACACCTACACACACACAGAGAGATCAAATTAGGCCCTTAAATAATTTCCTCTGCTTATAAATATTTTTTTTATGCTGTTCAACCTATGCTTAGTAAATTATACAACCAGGTTGTACCACTTTAACCATTTCCTCTACATTTCATTGTTTGCAGATACATTAATTTACACAGTCAAATCTCAGTAAGAATTGAAACTGAATCTGTTCCATAAAAATAATCTAAAACATGAATATGGCAAAACATGCACAAAGTCTTTTAGACTAAACATAAATGACATGACTTATTATTGAATTATAGAATTATTGCCTTGTGACATTGGTCATTATAGTTTGGCTTGCTCACAGAAATTCCCATCTGGTACACTAGAGGGTACTAGAGATTGCAGGTTGAATAAATCTGCTTTTAATACATTTGTAGTGTAGGCTGGTCTGATTTAAAATGGGTTAAAGCTGGAGCCTGAATACTTTTTATACTATATTTAGTTTTTGTAGGTTTACCCATATATTTAAAGGCACTATAAGGATTCCATTATCTGTCTCCCATATAGATAGCGCATGCAGGACACGCTTGTTGATGCACCTGTGAATTAGAACAGCAAAGCCCTTGACCCACTCCCCTTCTCTCAGCCACAATGGAAACCTGAATCAAGACGTCTCTGGTGCATGTAGTAAAACTTTTTGCATGGCCGCTGTGTCCCTTTCAATGACTCCCAGACATCATAAATAACACATTGTAGGATCATATTGTGTGTGGTTTAGCTTTGCACTGTGTAACAGCTAGGCAGAAGAAGCCTTACAGTTAATAGGCTTATTTCACATTGAAGATTATGTCACTGATGACCCATTGACAGTTCCAGAATCACCATGGAGTAGTAAACATTTCCAATAATGAGCATCTTTCCCTCGCTGGACCTGAATGCTGGTTTCTTATTGACCTTGTCACTGGTGTGTGACAGAGCAACAGCAATATGGCCCCTTATTTGCTCACTTAGTTCCCCTCCCAGGCAAGCTCCATTTTAGGACTCTTGCTGGGCATTCTGGTGGCATGCATATTTTTTCACAAACTTATTTAACAGGACATCAACATAAGATCATATATGGGTTTCCACTATATACTAAAAGTAATCCTCTGATTCCAGGGATGTGCGGTCTGGGGAGACAGCCATTATAGAAGAAAATGCTGTCAACTTCAAGTCTGAAGCTGAGAGCTTTCTTATCAGTCAGACCAGCTTCTAACAGGTTACACAGCGGAGAAAGCCTCCCCTTCTGTACAACCTGCAGGTATGTGCAGTGAGATCCGTGGCAGGTGAGGTACCCCGCTGGCCTGCCCCTGCCGTGCCCCGCCCCAGTCATCAAACTATGTATGGAGATGGGAGGAGCCTCCTTGTCCCACACCTGCTCGTCACTGATGAGGCATCTAGATGGATGCCGCCAGTGTTTTTGCCATTGGTTCAAACTTGGCCATCAGAGGCATATCTAGAACCTTCAGGGCCCCCCCAACCCCCCGCCGCCATGGCACTGTACGGTTAACAGGACGGCTGCCAAGGTCCCCAGCAAGCGCGGGACCTCAGGCAGCCGCTTCCGTTTAAAAATTTAGTGCCGGTGTTCTGTTGAGAACGCTGACCTAGTATCTGCGTTTGCGTACAGACGGGATTAACAAGGAAACCGGCATTTACAAAGTACAGGTGAAACTCGAAAAATTAGAATATCGTGCAAAAGTTCATTTATTTCACTAATGCAACTTAAAAGGTGAAACTAATATATGAGATAGACTCATTACATGCAAAGCAAGATAGTTCAAGCTGTGATTTGTCATAATTGTGATGATTATGGCTTACAGCTCATGAAAACCCCAAATCCACAATCTCAGAAAATGAGAATATTGTGAAAAGGTGCAATATTCTAGGCTCAAAGTAATGGCGTTCAACAGAACACCGATATCTGCGTTTAGTATCGGGGCATTCTCACGAGTACTTGTGAAAATGCCCAGTATTGGCACTGACTGGTGCATCCCTACTTAAAAATATAATGCATTGCTGGGACTTGTAGTCCTACATAGTTAGTGCTATTCTGCATTGCTGTATAATCTTCATACAGCAATGCAGAATACCACCAGCTATGCGGGACTACAAGTCCCAGCAATACATAATAAAAAACCAGCACTGCAGAATACCACCAGCATCCCCCC
>NW_017307118.1:163505-165404 GCF_000935625.1 Nanorana parkeri
CCGCAGCATGTACGGGCGGCTGTGCGGCGGGGATGGAGAAGCTGACAGCCAGTAGTTGCGCAGAATGTGCTGCAGACACCGCATTCTGCCGTGCGAACATCCTCTTCTCATAGCCCCTCCCCCTGATCGCCGAGAGCAGGTGGAACGCCAGGGCCCGGTCGCAATTGTGACCGCTGCGACCCTGGTAGTTCCGCCAGTGTTGGCCATTGTCCAAACCATCCACAGAGCTAAAACCTTGGACTCCAAGCAAGAGGCTTGTTGTAGCTCTGATCGCACTGTGTTAGGTTACACACGGCAGTGGGGAAGCCCACTGCTGTAATACCTAACATAGCTGTCAAGAGCCAGATGAAGCGCCGCCTGTTATTAACAGCAAATGGACAGGAATCACCAGCACTCAGTGGCAAATATTCAAACACTAAAGTCCATTTAATCGAACAAATCATCATACATGTTGCAATAATTATAACATGTCTCCTCCCTACAAAGCTTGGTGACCGGGCACAGGCCAGGGCGGGCTGGGAGGTGCCTCGTCTACCACAGACCTCACTGCATGTCCCTGTCTGATTCAGACAATACTACACAACACTTTGTAAACATTATTGGAGTTCATATCCTTCTGTTGTTGACACTGTCTTTTTGACAACACCTCAGCCCATCCATTAAGATAGAGTAACCAGGGAGCAGGCACCCTTACCAGGACTCATCTTGCTTCTGCACAACTTGTGATTTCTGTCAGGCAAAGAGGGAGTCTCTTCTATGTAAATATAATGTAAATGTGTAGTCATAAGACAAGATCACTGGCTTCCCACAGGGGTTTTAGCGCTTCAAAACCATTGGTACCACAGTTCGCAGGAACTAGTATTGCAAAGTAGGAAAGGAACATGACTATTCCATGCCAATAACAGAATATTGCCCATCAATCTGTATGAGGACCTTAGAGGTATAATGACACACAAGGTTGCAGAAAATCCCAATAGCAGCCAAAGGTCTCTCTAGTTTCCCTGTTGCCTCCCCCAGTAAACTCAGAAACTGGAGAATGCTAGCAAGATGGCTGTCAAATATCATCAAGAGACTGTTAGGGGGTTAAACTTAACCGTTGCCACTACAAAAATATGGAAGCAACCACTGCTAACCTCATTCAAAAAATGCTAGTTTCCTGGTTTTTATGCTGACCCACTAGCTTTACTATTGGTCACTTACTCAGAATAAGTATACTTATCAGGAAAGATTAAGAAAAGCCAGAAGACCGTATGCATACTTGTACCACAATAGTGTCTGAGAAAGTAATGAAAACAGAACTGGCTAGCCAAGTAACATTTTCATAAGGTCCACCGTTGCAGCCTCTGAATTTCCCTCATGACAAGTTTACATTAAATTCCTGGCGCTCATGTAGATTATTAATGAGTAATTGGACAACATCCAGGCAATGTGCCTTGGTGGGGGTCATTTGAGACTTGAGATGGTGGTCCAAAAATCAAGGAGATTGCTAGCTTCTCCATTAAATTTGAATTGTTCTCTCCTTTGGAGGAGTTATTGCATTCGAATGCCTCCCTATTATGTTGGATTTGTCTTCAGATATCATTACTCTAATACTAGACCTACAACCACCTTTAAAATTCGAGATTGCAGCTCTTAAAGGAGAACTATGGGGTCAGGGCTGTTCCCCATAGTTCTCCTTAGGGTAATGGGAGGACACAAACTAGCGTCCTCCCATTACCTTAAGCTCAGTATACCGCGAGCTACAGCTCGCGGTATACTGAGACGCCGCAGCCGGAGCGGATCCCGACATCGATGTCGAGATCCGCCCAGCTGCGTGAGTGACAGCTGGCTCTGCCTATCTAGAGGCAGAGCCAGCTGTACCCACCCCCTCCCCCGTCCGCTCCACCAGTCAGCGCGCGC
>NW_017307118.1:166558-183599 GCF_000935625.1 Nanorana parkeri
GCAGAGAGCCATGACAGGATCGAGAGGTGAGCGAACGCCGTTATGTGTTCGCTCACCTCCCGATCTACTGAGCCGACCTGTGACAGTCTCATTGCCACAGGTCGGCTAGAACTATGAGGTGAGTGAAAAGCACTCACCTCATAGTTCTCCTTTAATCCTTAACACACAATGGTACTGCATTCAAAAACAGCATACCTTTACTTGTTCCCCACGCTCTTTTCTTATCCTTTAGCTTAATATGGCTGTCCTTGTTTTGGGCAGTACTGTGACCCCCAAAGCAAAGGTCCTAGGTTCAATTTCTACCCAAGGAATTATCTGCAGTTGTTTTGCAGGTACATGCTGTTTTTGGCTTTTAGTTAAAGTGATATTAAAGTCAAAAGGTTTTTAAACTATTTCAACTGGTGATGGAATCACTTACAATGGATGCCGCTTCTTGATTTTTAAAAGTTTTAGTTTCCTGCAGAATGAGCTGGTCCCCGGCCCCGATATTCTGTTTTAGGGCGGCTCCTTTCCATTGCAGCGTCCTATGGAGCCACCCTTGTGTGCGTCTCCACAAGCATAGACACAGGAAGGCTCCGCTCTCCTGTTTGCTCCCTTCACCAAACTAGATGGACAGCTGCAGGACACAGTTTGGTCTCTTGTGTTCTTGTACTGGACAGGAAGTTTAAGTGAAGTAGAGAAGAGAGAGTTTGAGCCATTTGTTTGGAAACATGATGTCTATAAACACTAGGGCAAAAATACAATCAATCAATGCTTTGCTGGACAATGTATATTTGCTTGATCTGGATTCATTATTGAAAAAAGATTGAGAGTTTAGTACTACTTTAAGATGTCCTGCATATGTGGTACCTCTATGTCTGTACTGAGGATTAAGCTATCATCATATTTGTGGGCAGATACTTATTTTCATTCTTAAATATGCTCAGTAGTAGACAGTGTAATTCTAGGCATACAAAGCAAGATGTTCACTTTAATCGTGGCCCCACCAGCAGCTTATACGTAGCATCACTTAGCTCCCATCACTTCTTTTTGCAGTCAGGAACAAAGAAAAATACTGAAAACCTTTAGGTATGGGGGAGCTTGTAACTCACTGCTATTTCTTCCGTACCACAGCGGCAGGAAGAGAGTCCTCAGCGTTATGCAAGAAGCAAGTTGAGTGGCAGGATACCAAGGAGAAGGTAAAGGTAAAGTGTAAGGTGCTGATGGGGCCAGCATTAAAGTGGACCTATTGATTCGCCCTGAGAAGGCAAATCACAGGTTCACTTTAACACCTAACATAAGTAGTTTTTAGTGTTGGTAGAGTGGAGAAGAATTAAAATTTCAGTTTTAGTTTGATTTTTGTCTGTGATCCCATTGAAGAAATGTTCCCTTGCTTTCATTGCCGACAGCACAAGAAACGGTGCAGTTGTCAGCAAGACAAGAAAGCATAGGCAGCAATGAAACCACTGAAAAGTATTACCCTCCTCACTCTATTAAAATACTCTTTTGTTTTTGTCTCTCTCTCCATTGGAGGGATTTCTTGACAGAATGTGAGGAGAAATCTCCCTAAAAAGGGACAGACAGCATCACCACATGACATACATATAAACAAAGTCACCAATTACAGTACAAAAATCTTTTATTACATAAAAAATCTATACATCTGTTAGACTAAAATACAATTGCATCAATACTCTGACAAACAGTTATTTTGCAATAGCAGGAAAGCTTATTCTTATTAGGCTTCCAGATCTTCTTTTAGAAAGGGAAAAATGTCATTTTCTTAAACAACAATATACAGTTTCCTCTAGTACTGGATTCAGTCTTGCACAGTCAGCTTCACTCTCAGGAGAACAGTGTTAGGGAATGTATAGTATATTGGAAACCATTGTAGGCATTGATCGTCAGCCTCCAAGGGCCAAAGCGAAAAATAGCATTAACATATTAAACAAGAACATACAAAAGCAATTTATACTAAACTGAGCAGTTAACCATTTAATGTGGTCAGTATTCAAGATTTAAAGGATCATTATACCCAGAACAAAAGAAATTACATTATATGTATTCATGGCAACAAAGCACATACAGCATTCACCTGCGTGGCAAATACAGACTTTGGAAAGGATGAAACTTATGTAAGTTGCCAATGAAGGCAAGCAGATGACAATTGGTGGTTCTCTTTAAAGGTTACCTTGATTAAAGAGAACCCACTAATGCTTGGGTTTATGCAATATTCTGAATGTTCTGCCAAGTTATAATAACTACAGAGGGTTCTTTGTGAAAGATTTAGGAGCGCCCATGACTTTTCTTTACTTAATTTGAATTTGGCTCTTTAGGTCATAGTCAGGTCATAGGTCAGTGGAAGTTAGTTTCTGTCCTGCCAACTGCCTTCGTGACCTCGCATAGTTTCTAGTTCCTAGTTTCTGAAAGTGCATAACAGTATTAAAATACATAGTTGTGTTACCTTTTCATCTATGAAGCTCTATAGACATTGTTATGTACTCTGAGAAGAGAATGAGGGAAAGTGTGTGTGTGCAAGGCTAGGCAGCAGGCAGGAAGCAAGCTTTGTAGTTCAGATAACCCAGACTCTGAACCTAGAGCGTCACTCTCAAAGCAATTTAAAGGTAAAGGGTATTTAGATAAAGGGGCAAACCTAAATATTTCTCAAGTCCATACAATGTATAACATACAGCCAAATATTTTGTTATAAAAACATTTGACCTAATGCAAACACCTATTATGAACAAACAGGTTAAGCTAATAGGCACCAGATGCTGTCTGTGTGGTTTACTAATTTCCAAATGTCATTGCCGTGCCCTAGAAGCCCAATGGTTGTAATGTGGTGGTCTCTGTAACCCGTTAAGAAGTGACCACATTTTGTGTGATGCGAAGGGGACATACCTATTCTGGAGTTTATGAAAATTTGAAGTTGGCACAGAACTTCGTAGAGTTCCTGGAGTGCTTTCAGGGGTGCAGTAGTGGCTTTGAAGTAGTAACTCTGCAGGCACCATATGGGGCCTACTGTTAACAATGAGGATCATTGAACACGTTTGTTCATACACTTTAGTTTATAAATATTTGGTCGTGTACAGTGGAACTCCTCAGCATACCTAGGCATATTTTGTGCAGGATTGTAACACGGAAAACATATACTTTCATCGTTGTACATAGACAATGGGCAGTTCAAAATTAGAGGTTAGAATTTAGACTTGTCGTAGTAACAAATTGCAACAACATGTATGCTCTACACTATGAAGGGTGAAAAAAAACCTTTATATATAAACAGTGGAGACATTTGCCATAGCAGCCAGATGCTTTCATTTATCTGCTTAATCATATTTTTAAAATTAGTTAGAATCTGCTTGTTGTATACATCACTACTCCACTCCTTAAGAATTCTAACATTGCTTATATTACTGTGCAGGATCTCATGCTTATCTGCAGATCAATGTACAATTTAAAGTGCATCTGCCACATAAGAAGCACAATATGGGAGACCAGATTTAAACAATGCAGACAGAGTTGTTAACGCATCTTAACATTGCAAATCAATAAATGGAAGTTCAGAAACGTCCACTCCTGATTTATTTACTGGTCAAATCCTTTTGTATGTTACCATTTCACTTCAGGAAGGATCCTAGGCTTCCATGTGCACTTTTATTTTTTCATTTCACTACGATTTTTGCCAAATTCACTCTTAGCTGATTATTTATACACAAACGAGGGTCAATCAAAACATAACACCTCCATGTCTGTAATTTAAAATCTATTAGAGTGACTGTGAATGTTCATGTCCCATGTTATAGAGGTGTCCTTACCCCACTAATGTATGCTTTTCTTTTCAGATTGAGTGATTAGAGCCATGGATCTTCAGCTACAACAAGCTGTAATTGAATTTCTGGCAAAAGAAGGTTGCGCACCTAAGGAAATCCATAATCGGCTAATGAATGTTGGACGCTGTAGTGGGCATTAGCAATGTGTTGGGTGAAGAAGTTTCAAGAAGGATAAACGGAAATTCCACTACAGCATCCTAAAACATTCTTTAGCCGATTATATACAAATGGAGTGAAGGATGTAAAAGAACCAGCAGTATAATTTAATATGAAGTATGGCATGGTAGCAGATGATGTAATGTGGTCTCACACGTTAGATCTTGGAATACATGATTATACAATGGTATTGGGCATCATGTCATGGTGATTGTCATTACTACTTAAGGAATTTATTTTTTTATGGGAGAGCAGAGGACACTATAATATTGAGCCTATTGGATCCATCTTTTAGTGAGCTTATGGTGGGCACTTGCTAAACATGCCCTTTTGACTCCTGTCAGCACTAAGGGCCATGTAACACTAGCAATCTTGTCCATGGTGGCAACTCACCAGCAAGAGGATCAGTAAGAGAGCAAAGAGCTCACTCACCTGCTACTTGGGCACCGCACCTTCTATGACCAAAGTAAGGTGTTGCTCTAGTGCTGCTCCCTCCCTGGCATTGAGGCGAGAGAAAAACTCTGTACGAGGTGAGTGTTCTCTTTATTGATCATATTGCTGGCAAGTTAACTTTAGGGATTGGATAGCTTGTTTAATATGGTCCTAATTCCCACACACAAAACTTTGTGAAAGATAGACTATAAATTGTAAAAGCGGAACTACAACCTCCTATCCTTTAGAGCCAATCTGTTTGGATTGCAGTTGCCATGCTGCTACACGCATGATCAGCTATGACATCAGCCATTTGAGGGCTTGAAAGTTTGGTTGAGAGCTGAAATAAGAACACTGGCAACCTTGACAGTTGGCTTGCCTTAAAATGAACTGTTTTAGGAGGCAAAAAATTTGTGGGTAAAGTTCCTCAGTTTGTTTGTTTTCAATAAGCTACTTCTTTTAAAACATATTTGCAGTGTGGCAAATGCAATACACATTAAAGCCTATAACTCTAATTGCTTTTCATTAACTAGTCTGCACTATTTGAATTACCTTTAGTCGGTGAAAATATCTTCTTGATGAAGTGCACAGCAGAGCACTTTATTGGATTTTAAGTTGCTATCTCACACTGTGTACCTCTAGGCTCTTTGTTACCGAGGTTATGCTCAAAAGACTGCAACAGCAGAGTAGTTCCAATCCAAACTGTGAATGCAATTAGATCAGATTACTTAACACATAAAATGCCACTGTTAAGTATAGCAGGCTATCATGGATTTTAGGTTTTTGGGATGCTACGAAATGTGTTTTTTTTTTTAAGTTAATGTTTTTCTGGATGAGCTCTTACTAACAAAAAACAAGATGTATTCCAATATACTTTTGTGCATTGTACTAAATAAGTATAAGTAAATAAGGCTGGATTTACATGGACACTTGGTAGGCAGTTCTCATCCTAAGAGCTGAAACACGCCTTTGTGATAGGGTGTGGTGCATTGACGTGTATGTTAGTGCAAGGCATGTTATGTGTGTTACCGCGTTGCAAAGCCATTTATTTTAAATGGCACTCCAGCAAATGAAGGCAATGTAAAATTCATAATGGAGAAGAAAATAAAAGAGAAAATTACTGTTTCTTTAGCATGCTTCTACATGCTATGCAAAACTAGGACACTGAAGTAATGCATATGATGATGTTTTGATGCTGCTGTTATAAACAAGCCATGCATGCGACTCCTTTGTAAAAAAAATGCTTTGTTAGTGATCTGAGAACTACATATTTCTCTCCGCTTCCTTTGATGTTTCTCACAAAAGCCTCATTGTATAATATATTGTCTTAACACCTGCTGCAGTATACAGCAATATTTTTCACTGAAGTTTCTAAATGTTTAATATTAATCTATGAACTTGAGGTTATAATGGCCTTCAGATCAAGGTAAGGCAGGTGTGTACTTAGGAACATAAACCCCCTTTCCTCCAATGCAGAGATATTCATGTGAACATTTCAGAAACCAGTAACCCTCACCTCCAAACCACTGTTCTTTGGGTAGCTGTCAGCCCCATGTGGAATGTTGCAGACAACTGTCAGGCTGCTAAGCAACTAGGAGGGAGATACCCATCAGCTTCCTTCCTATACACCAGGTGGAACTTTTATTATTGAACCCCCTGGCATCTGTATTGATGATATGGCGACCATAAAAACCTGGAGTTGTCCTTTAAATGTGTTGAGCGTGCCTTCATTACCAAAATGAAGCTCAAAAGCTAATAATTAAAAAAAAAAGGTCTTGCTACTGTATTGGATTATACACTGAAAAATGGATAGCATGTGATTCTTATTAAAAACAGCTTTATAGTCATGGTAATAAGTGATAGCATGCATGGAGATGGTGGCATGTGAGAAACTTGGTTCTAGGGTAGCTGTGGGGACTAAACCTCATACCTTGCCTAGGGCCATGTTTGGTCTTAATCGGGCTCTGCTTGGGTCCTGAGAGCTGTGCTCACATATTTTTATTGGTATGAAATTATAACAGGTGTAAACTTGTAACCGAGGGGAGAAACCAGCAATTAATTGTATATGCAGACTTTGGCTGTATAATTTTAAAGCTCACAAAATAGTTCCTCTGTTGTATATAATGAATTTTCAGTGCAAATTAGAAAAAAAGTCACTGCCCCTACAAGAGACCTTGGTAAGGAGTGTTAGTAGACTGTCATTCTGGTCATACATGAACTTTTTCTATTAAAGTGGAAAACTTAGGATACTCCTTAGGTCAAGTCTTCCACTTTAATAGGAAACATTTAATTTTTAAAACATCTCGTCCCAAGCAGCTTAAATATTGCACATGCAGAAGTACATGTGGCTCCGTCTATTAGATCTAGACTACCCATTAGGGATTGGTGGTCAGGTCTATACACACTTTAAGTTAAAGGATGTTATGTATAAAAGCGGATGATATATCTTTGTAAATGTACTCAAATGTCCACAGCTGAACTTTTTCTCTCACATGTTGCAAATATTTTAGGTGTGTTCCATTCAAATCTCCATCAAACTCTACTTCATTACAACATGGCGGAAAAATATTCAGTATAAATGCAGAATTCAATTTCAGTCATGGTGACATTTGTTAGCCACATAAAAGTAGTATGAACCAAGAGATAGGCCTTTATTTTTATATTTTCTTTTTCCTACAAAAGTCATTAAAAACAAGAGGATGTAAAAAGTAAATTTGCACTCAATATCTAGCTAAATAAATGCTTTTGCAAGCAGTGAAGGATTGATAACATTGGGGAGCCTCCTCCCAGCTAGAAAGACCCATGATTCTGTCTCCCTTTTCAGAGAAAGTGACATGGTTACATACATTTCATTAACATATTAGAACATCATTTGTTTGAAGAAACTACAAACATTCTGCAAAAATAAGACTTACAGACTTTTCAGATATCACAAATACAGACATAAGTAAAGGCTGCTTCATCTAAAGCTTTTTTTTGTTTTTTGTATTTGTCCACCTTTATAGAAACAGGCCAACTAAAATTGGCAATGTAGTCTCATATTAAACTTGAACCCAACAACGAGGTCTTCCCTCAAGTAGTATTGCTAAATGAGCCCTGTAAATATGAGTGTTGGTCCAAAGTTAGGACTCCTTAGTTCATGAAAAACTACGAAGCTGCCTAAAGTCTTACAGAATGAACATCATGAACAGTGGATGTCAGCTGTTTTACGTCCCTTGTGATAGCATAAGTGTATTCTGCATAGACACTCCCCAGCAAACCAGTTGTCTGGGGAGGTAACAAGCGAGAGACAATAACCTGAGCTCTGCTGTGAATATCAGTACTAAATTTAAAAGGAAAAAAAAGCCAACATTTAAAGTCATTGTAAAAGCAGGAAGTATAGCGATAAAACAGCAGCCAAATCACTTTCAGAGCTGGAGCAAATGGAAATGATTTTTGTTTTTTTATGGAATGACAACATAAACCACTTTTGTGTAGTTGTGTAAACATGTCATTTTTAAACCTGTACCATGATTTTTACTGACATTACATTGACATTTAGTGCAAATCTGGGGATAGTATTGTAGTGTCAGAGGTCAATAAGGGGGGTTCAAAAACAGAACAGAAAAAAATATACATCTACATTTGTTCCCTTGTATTTATCATTTTGTTTAAACAAAACAAAAAAAAAATCTTTTGTCCTCCCATTGATTCTTTACATGTAACAAAAATACCACGGAAGAAGCGCAAGGAGTGTAAAATCTGCTTCTTGTGTATTAAAGCATCAAACCTCATTTGAGGAAAAAGGAAATCTAGCAGGAAGTTTCGATTCCCTCTCGGTGGAAATCACTTGATCTTTCACACGCTGCACACCTAACACAAAAAGGTATAGCATTGATGCCGCTTGCAGCAACCCAGAAGAGACGGAGCAAAGTATATACGTATATAGAAACAGGAAGGTTATTAACCCTGCTTATATTTTGGCTGATCGTGTTTATTTTGGAATGTCAATGGGGTCCAGTATTGCTGGGCTACTTTCAAGCTGAACTTGTTCCCGAAGCCTAAAAAACAAAGTTATACAGGATGATCTTAGAGGTAATTCAGTACGACAACAAACAGTAAATGGTAGATATAAAAGCAAAGCACTTTACAGTAAGTGGAAAGGCACATATATAGGATTTGCTGAACTAAAACTCATTCATAATGAGTGTCACAGTGCTGCTTTATTCATTATATAATATCAAAACATTAAACAAGCTGCTGTTTCACATACAAATTACCTTGCTTGCTCCCCACTGAATAGTAATATAGGTAAAGAGTCTGCTGAAGTACATTGAATATGGCTGTCATTTGAAAATGACAAGTGCGCTCCACATGATGGATTGCTAGAGCCGACTACGTAGGCTGTCAAATCCATCTTCGGCATTCCCATAAGAGAACATGATTTGTAGCGGTTATGGAAATTTCTGACAGGAAATCCTGAGGCAATTTTTTCTTGACGAGCAAGACTGGTATTTGGTGGCCAAGAGAAGGGGTTGAGGGGTGCAGGAGTAAGAAGGTAGGCCAGAATACAAACACAGAGGTGATGGACATTTGCATAAAAGAGCTCGGCATGTTTTGGGGATCCCGAGTCCTTTGTAGATAGCCAAATTTTGCAAGCAGGCTTTTTGGGGGGCCTGCCCTTTAAATCTTGGACCACTTTTCAAGCTAGGGTGAGTAAGGGGTTTGCTTTAAGGCCATGTCATACACTGTGCAGGGATTTCATTCCTCTTGATATTTTAACACAAATGACATGATTATACTTCTTACACTAAAAGTAAGGAGGGTTACCATTTTTTTTTTTAGATTGGAAGCCCTCAGGGGCAGGGCTACTTACATTCCTTACCATCTTGTCTTTACATGTATTTAGGGCTGCAACAACTAATCGACATAATCGATTATAATCGATTATTGAAAAAGTTGTAGATACTCATAATATGCAGCTTCAGTGTCAGATCTATTGTTGCATTAGAGGAGGCTGCTAAATTTGGACTGGACAGCTAGGTGTCAATGACCTTTGGTCATAAAACAATTTACTAGCTGTACAGACATATGCCCACAGGCTGACAACTTGTAGTCGTCTCTAACCTGCAATTCTCTACCATCTCACCTAAAACACTCCCAAGACGTGAACAGCAATATGGAGGAATACTTCATTATGAATACAAATGAAACCTGTGCAGGGAAGTGGTAAGCCACAAAAAAAATTACGTGTGCCCCTATACAACTGCTTCTCAAAAAAATAAAATAAAAAATTACGAAAACAGAGAATGCTTAGGAACTAGCACCAGTTTATATAGAGAACACCCTTGAATAATAAACAGTGAACATTTAATATAAATCTTACAGTTAATCTTGAAGAAAATACTTTAAGGATTAATTTGTTTATTTTTACCTTCCCAGGTTCCTGTTTTCTCCCCTCATCAACATGCCAATTACATTTTTCAATATAATATCTTTTAATTTTCATTACAAACCTTTTTTTTAGACCCAGTGATGAGATTACTGGGACTCTGTGCTTCTTTATGTAATATAGGCATATCATGGCTAGGTGAGTGGGGTGCTGTACATAGCTTTCTGAAACCTTACAGCACCCTGTCTACTCCTTTCTAAAGCCCTCAGATGGCTGGCTCTTGGGAGATGCTATGCAAATATTAAAAAACCGTGAAGAATGAATGTAATTCTAGAGGAGTGGGAGTTCCTATGCAGATTTCGCTGGGTAATGCCCACATGTGATACCAAGCCCTAACCCTTCCATTGCAAGGCCTTTTTTTTAAATTTTTTGCACACGTTAGAATACACAGTGTAGGCCTGAAAATTACTTCAAACTCCCAAAACATTATATATTTTCTGAAAGCCAACAGAATAAAATGGTGGCAGTTGCAATTTTTTATGTTACACGATATTAGCGCAACTATTAAAAACCCCCAAATTTTGTGAAAAATACACTTGTTAATTTTAGTACCCAAAACACAATAAAATACAATTTTTTTATGTATAAAAGATGAGGTTACAACGAGTAAATAGATCCCAGGTTAAAAATTGCGTGCGTCTGTAAAACGGTGGCAAATTCAGTACCCCCAAAAAAGTCCATAGACAACGCATTAAAATCCCCCACAGTTTAGGGATATGCGTAAATATTGTCCCTAGAATTATTGCTCTCACTCTGTCATGCGCGGCGATACCAAACATGTGCAGCGCGAACAAGGTTTTTGTATGTAGGCGCACCCAACGTGTTTAGGTGAATGCGCTTGCTGGGCCCTTAAACATTTTTAAAATTATTTGTACATTTATATTATTCCATATTATTTTTTAATACCGTTTTTTTTTTAAACTTTAATTGCTATCACATAGGGGAGCTTACAAGCCCCCCATGTGATAGCATATTGGCAGTGACAGGTACTCCTTAATGTGATACTGGGGGTCCAAAAGACACCTAGTCTCACATTTACACTTTAACCACTTGCTGACCAGGTGTTTAGGCCCCATTCACACCTAGGCGTATTGTAATATGCGCGTCTGTCGCGCGACCGTCACGCGGTTTTTTTTTACCGCGATTCGCGACCGTTGCGCGATTCTAAAGGCTACTTGGCTGTATCCCAATGGAAAACGCCCTACAAAACGGCCCAAAGTAGTCCCGGGACCTTTTCAGGCGTGGGCCGTTTTGTAGGGCGTTAGGGACGGGCGCAAATACACCTAGGTGGGAAAGAGGGCATTGACTACAATGCTATTTTTTTGACCGTTTTGTAGCGCGTTCGTCGAGCGTAGGACGCGCTACAAAACGGTCAGGTGTGAACGCAGCCTTAGACCCCCCTTCCTGGCCAGGTCATTTTTCAGTATTCAGCACTGCGGTACTTTGACATTTATTCTGTCATGCAACGCTGTACTGAAATTAATTTTATACAATTTTTTGGGGACAGATGGAGCTTTCTTTTGGGGTTTTAATTTTTTACTATATTTCGGGAAAATTCCTGAACATTTTGAAAAAAAAAAGGATTTTTTTACATTATGTTAGGAAACAATTATTATCCAATTATTTTGGTAAAATATAAAAGATGGTGTCACCTCGGGTAAATAGACACCAAACATGTCAAGCTTAAAAATTGCGCGCACCCGCGAAATCGCAAATAACTACAATACCCAAAATTGACTATAGGCGACGCTTTAAAAGCTTTTACAGCTCATCAGTTTAGTGTCATCAGTGATTCATGGCCCTAGAATGATTGCTCTCACTGCGACGTTCGCGGCGATATGCAACATGTGCAGCGTAATGGGCGCAATTGTCTTTTTCGCAGGCATGCGCCCCTGATGCATGTTTACACGCGTGTATGTATGTGTGTATGTTGTTCTTTAAAATTATTTTTCATGTGTAACTTCAAATTTTTTTGTTGGGGGGGGACTTTAATTTTTTTCCCTAAACTTTAATGCTATCAGATAGCAAAAGAAGTGACAGGTCCTCTTTATGGAGACATCAGGGGTCTCCAAGACCCCTGTCACCTAGGACCCCCCTGAAGGAGTTGATGAAGCACAGATCTGCTTCATCAGCTTCTCTCCAGCATCTGAAGCTGGAGAGTAACACAAGAATGCAGAAGTGATGTAATATACATCACTTCCGCATTCCCACAACGGAGAGGGGACCGGAGGGATATCGTGTACCGACCTCCCTCTGATCCCCTGTCAGAAAAGCACTATGCTGGTCCCGGGCTCAGCGTGACAACGTTATTAAATTGACGGCGTTTCCCGCTCGCGCCGCACGGTGCGCCCGTGTGGCTGGGCTAACAGGCCTGTTACATCCAGGAAGCTCCCGGCCGGCCGTATGTGTACAACGGCCGGCCGGGAAGCAGTTAAATAAGCTATTAAAGTCCAGTTCGCACTCAATAGCTTATTGCTGGGCTTCATGAGCCGAGCAATGACAGCTCAGGGACCAGAAGTGATGCAATCCACATCGCTCCCAGTCCCATAGAACGGGGAGGAGAAAGGTGAGCTGATGTTCGCCGTTCTACTCCCCAGCTTCCAGTCGGCACCCAACATGCTGTCCCGGACCCACAGGAGGTGCAGCGGAGCCCAGGAAAACACGGTGGCAGAATTTTACCGGCCCAAAGAAGCGATCTGGTGGCAGCTGAGCTGCCAGAATCGCGTCTATTGTAAAGCTGGCAGCCGTCGCCTACCCTTGGCTGAATGGCTTCAGAGGCACATTATTAAAAAAACCAAATGACTACATATACCCACATTAAATGTCTAGTGCAAATGTGTCCCTTAACAGAAGGCCATACTTTGCCACAATTTTCAGTGAATTTGCATTTTTAAACAATTGTGTTTGCAAAGGTTAGGACAGATCATTCTGCGTCAATGATTATGCCCATATTCGTCCATTAAAAAGTGGCCACTATCATCTCCATCTATCACCAATTTAAACACATTACATTAGCAGTCAATATCATTCAGGATGCAAGCATATAAAACAATTGCCTGTTGCATCTTAGCCTTAACCTTCGGAAGGGATTTTGTTTTATGGTCTTGCATGTAATGCCCTTTAAAATCATTGGTCTTTAGTGTGTTTCTTAAATCTTTTGTGGCTTTATACAGAACTCATAAAAAACTTATACCAAAGTCCTGGGTTACATTGGGTGTGATCTTCACAGAAGCACCCACCAAGGGTGTTTCCTGTCATCATTAATCATTTCTCTGGCATTGAATCCCTTGATCTTAGCAATCCAACAAGATGTCAACATTAAAGGTTATTGGAAGGAAGACGCAGAATTTAAATGAGTCTATGCTAATAATATCCTGCTTTTGTTTACTCCAATTAGTCACCTCCCTTTTAAATCTGTTTTATTGGAGAAATGTGCTTCCTTTTTACTTTTTAAGTCTAGTCCTATCCCTATTAACCTTCTAGATAGAGCATCAAAATTAAAAATGAATGCTCATTTTAATTGGTACTCTGCTCTGATTCCCTACCTAGGCATTCACTTAACCTCCATGTACTCCTCTCCCTTTGATACCAATTATCCTTAGTTATTGAGAAAATTAAGAGAATGGTCCACTTCTAAAATATCCTGGTTGAGTAAATGAATTGCTTGTAAAATGGTTATTATGCCTAAAATTCTAATCTCTAGCGCCTTATCCGTCACTGCCGCCAAACCTTTCATTTAGCATTTTCAAAACACAGATGCAGATGTTTACCTACTTTTCTTTATTGTCCATTGAGGGACACAGGATTGTAGTAATTCTTGGATATATGAGTTATACTGATTTCTGAAGGAGGTTTGGACACTGCCAATCTATGAACTTGAAGCCAGCCCCTGTATAATCCTGCCTCCAACCATCATGCCATATTATATCAGAATTTACATTTATTCAAATACCTCTGTACTGTGGGATTTCCCTGGAATGTGTGCCTTGGGTGGGCACTGGGCTTTTCTTGTGACACTTCACAAACCTTGGTGTACTATGTTATTATTATACAGAATGTATATAGCACCAACAGTTTGAGCAGCACTTTACAATATAGGGAAGACATTACAATCACAATACAATTCAAGACAAGATGGTAAGGAGGGCCCTGCCCCTGAGGGCTCACAGTCTCAAAAGCTACAAAGTATATTCCAGGGTCAGTGTTGTGGCACAACGTCAGGTGTTTCCAGTCTCGTAGACCGTGCATAATGAGTAAAGCCAGTTGGACTGAAGCACTAAAGCTACTTCAGAGCTGGCATAATTGTGCACTTTTAAAATGTTTCCACCTTCAGCAGTTAAGCATGAGGGAACTAAGTGTTGAGCACATGCAATTCTGCCTGGAGGAAATCACCACACCGAGGACAGCAGGCTCCTGCTTCTCCGCTACCTTATAGATTATCCAGTTTAGTTTCACTGCCTGCCAATAGTGATTTGGTCACCTCTGGCAACTACAACCCTCATGGGCACCAGCTGCTTGGGTTTGTGTGTATGCAAGGCATTGACTCCCTTTAGGCCTAAGTGTTCTCTGTTACACAGTGAAAAATATATTTGCAAAGATGCATAGAGGACAGTCCTCCTGTAACTGGTGACCTCAGCCCTTACTTCTCTATTGTTGATGGCAGCAATTTCTCAGAAGAGACCGATGCCTGCAACATAGATTCTGGGACTCCTATTACTATAGGGTCATCCTCTCCGGATTCTTATACAGCTCCGCAGTCTGAGGTTAAGACCTCACGTACATCCACAAAACCCTTAATATCCACTTTCAGAACTTTTACTAGCCTGTAAAGAATTATTTTTTTTGGTATAATATTTCTTTATTGTTTCTATATATAACAATACAGACATTTAAACATCCTGCTAAAAGACTCTCCCAGGGAGAAATCCAATCAAAAACAGAAGAGAAAGATATTCATAACGTCTTCCTAAAACAGCCACCATAAATTTCCTTCCCATTGGTATTAAAGCCATTCTTCCCCACTAGGGGTCTCAGCTAAAAAAAAAAGCAAGGGAAACAACAACCCAAAATCCCTCCCATCCCTAAACCACCCACAAAAAAAAACCCCAAACAAGACGAATTGAAAAGGAAAAAAAAACATTTCACAGTCTGATCTCCTCCTTTCCTCACTCCTCTCCCTTCCACCAATGACCATGCAAATGAGCCTCACATTCCTGGTAAGCACATGGTAGTGATGTCAGACTCTATCCAAGGTTTCCATGTCACCATACATTGTGGGTACCTGTCCAGGGATCGCGCTACTAACTCTTCAACCCTTCTTAAAAAATTAATTTATTTGACCCAATCTTTAATTTGAGGTGTATCCTGAGACCTCCAATATCTAGCTATTACAGTTCTTGCAGTAAATAAATAAAAAAATCTAAATAAGCCTTTCTTAACTTCCTTAGTTGGTCCTGGTATAATAGTCAATAGCGCGACCTCAGGTGTGAACAGTTCCTGGACCTTAATAAAATGTGCTCCTATTTTATAGATCATTTTATAAAATCCGACACTATTTTCTGCAGTGGCATTCCTTTCCATTAAGTTGCAAAAGTACTTCTTATGATACCCTATCCTCTCTGCAGGGATTTTTGCCTTACTACCGTGTTTCCCCGAAAATAAGACAGTGTCTTATTTTTTTTTTTGCACGAAATAAGACACTAGGTCTTATTTTCGGGGGATGTCTTACCTGGCTGGGGGAGGAGAGGACGAGGTCCCGGAAGGCGGCGTGCTGTTGCCGGTCCTGGCGGATGTCGCTTCCATTGTGCGTCCAGGAGCTGCGGGCGGGAGCTGCGGCCGGTTTTTACACAGTTATGTGCCGCTTCCCCGAAAGACCTAGCGGATCTCTGTAATATAAGACCTACCACCGAACTAGGTCTTATTTTCGGGGTAGGTCTTATATTACAGAAATCCCTGAAGATAGTGCTAGGTCTTATTTTCGGGGTAGGTCTTAACTTTCGGGGAAACACGGTAGTTCCTATGTTCCCTTGCGACAACAGACTCTTCAGTATGCTCCATTATTTTACTCCTTACCCCTGGCTTAGCCTAATATGCCTAACAGTGCCCCTTGTTTTCTTGCTTACCCATCGTGGAATGCAATAGACACATTCGCTGGAAAAAAAAAAAAAAAAAAAAAGAGTCAGTGTCCTTAACTTTCAGTTCCTGGAAAGAAGATTCTACTGTCCTTGAGTGCATCATTTACTTTACAATTTCCCTCTTTAGGGGATCTCTGGGATAATCTGGGAACTACTATGCCCATAGTTACACTTCTCATGTTATCCTTCTATCCCTTGCAATTCTCTTTCAACATTAGTGAAATCAGAAATTTGGGCTGTATTTCCTTCCTGGTGCTTTTCTCAAAGACGTCCTAATAATTTTGCTGGATTTTCCCTTCCTTCATCCTGGGAGAATTTTCCCAATAGAAAAATCCTCACACACTCCTTGAGTCTACTTTTATAAACAGTTTTTAGATCCCTGCATTTGATGTTCCCCACAGTAAGGGTCCTTCTCATGAGCATGGCTCCTACCTTCTTGCAAGGAAGCATCTATCGTTAATATTTCTGGACCTTCCTGGAAGGTCAACAGACAGAACACTCTTATAAGATTGTACATTTCCCCTATGTAGGATATTGTAATCTTGGCTCCTCTTCGGTGGATCCTGCCCTTTACAAGCCCAAGTTTACTCATTCATAGGATCAGGTAGGTTACTGTATGGCTATGGTTGGCAATTACCTTCCTAAACAACATTTGGCTGTGACCTGGAAGGACTAATTGAAAATGAAAGAAAGAGGCTGATTGGTTGTTGTGCACAGCTGCTTCAGATTTGGTCTGTTCCAGGTTTGATAAATTCCCCTCTGTATGTCTTGACAAAGGGTTAAAAATCTCAGGACTTGTGTTTTGCAGTGTATGTTAATGAGGGGAAATGGCATCTGTCTCCACTCTGCCCCTTCCACTTTAACATTTCAAAAATAAATTGCTCAAAATAGCTTGCAGTCTTATCCAAATAAACAACTAGAAAGCTATGAAAAACTTTTCCAAATTATTTCTTAGGTATGTTATGTGAATGGGAACACAAAGCAAAAATAGTGGGGTTTCTCAAAAGTGACTGCAAAAGTAGAAATATACTTTAATCAGCCCCAATTAACTCCTTCTTCCCCAGCTAAAATTTTAG
>NW_017307118.1:183837-233736 GCF_000935625.1 Nanorana parkeri
CTGTTATTTCAATTGTAAATAGATTTGCTATTCTTTGTATCAGAAATGTATTTATTTATTAATTTTTTTGTGTGTCATTATAAACAGGACAAAATCACAGAATACAATTTTGATTTTACCTAAAGTAACAGTGAATGATTTTAAACTAACACTAGTCAAAGGAAAACAAAAAAAAAGTATATTGTTATGAAGGTGATTTGTATTTAAAATTCAAACAGAACAGAAACAAACAAAACAGAATAATTTTTGCAAGACAATATTGCCAAAAGGAAAGCCATGTTTGTCATTCGTTATATCAAACTAATACACTGCTTTTGGGGACAAAGTTATTACTGAATCAACAGGCCCATAGCTCAAGTGGTTATTCATTTCACCACTATCACACATTTCGTAGCATTTATTAAGTGTACCAGTTCCATCTCTCTCTATTGCTTCATGGAAACTGGTATCTGACATGTAGGGGGCAGCAAAATGGACTACAACATCTAACCATCAGAAGATACAGAAATATAGGCAGCTGAAGTTATATGTAAAACTCTTTTCTTGTGGCAGTCTACCTTGGCCACGCTACCTAGTACCTTCAAAGACTCTTTATTGCTTATTAAGGCCACCACAGTCACAGGAAAGGACCAATAGGGAGTAATTGTAATTTTTAGGGGAAATATTGAACTTCGCATACTTCAGCTGCCTATATCTCTTAGCCTACTGATTATTCTGACATGTAGTTTGCTCTGAAGATGTGCTTTTCCTCACCATATGCTCAGCTTGAAATACACAGGTTTTTGACAGGTTCCTCTTTATGCTTTATTATAATTGTTTCTTTCTGCACTAGCAATCATGTCAAGAAATCCTCCCTAGTTTAGTCAAAAAACTTGTTTTGCTTTTAATTGGAATTTTCCAAGACTAACATTTCATATATTCAAATAGTATCATCCAGTAGTCCCATCAAACTGGACATGCCTTTGAAAACATTGCTTCAGCAGTTTTCAAGCTGAGGAGAATTACAAAGTGTCTTCCTGAAATGGCTCTCCCTTTATTTATAAATTCCCTCCTGCTGGCCCATCTCCTGCTGTGATGAAAACATTGTCTTTTACATTGGACTTGCTGTAAAATCTTTGATGTCTTTTTCAGTGGCATTGCCCATATTTATTTACTATTGGTCTTTTCTTTTAGTATATTCTAAGACATGCAGGTCAAACTGGATGCTATTAAAATTCTTTTTTACTGCAATTGGAAAGTCAAAAGCTTTTCATGTCTGCCTTCGATTCAGAATATGATTATTATATTATAAAGAAAGTAAACCATAGAGTTTTTACACTGCATAATGTAACAAAAACACAGCATGTTAGTGGATCACTAAGCAATGCAAAGACCCATCAATGTCATTACATAGCCATCAATGCTATATAATTCTGGAATACAATATAAGATTTCTTCATTATAAAAGGCAATGCCAAGGGAGCAATTTGGTGTGTGGCTTCAATTTGCTTTTGTCAGTTCAAAACTACCTTCAATACTCTACCAACCTAATGCTGCTAGCTGAAAAGACACTGTAAATGTAAACCATGTCCATTTATTTTACAGAGTTTAGATTTATAACATGTTCCTACAATCCAGCTGCAAATATACTGTAGGAAACAAAGTACCACATGTGCAATTTCAGTTAGTTTAATACTAATATTTTTTTTATATAGACAAATTACCAAGCACAATAAAGCCTGATGAAGCATATTCTACTCTGTGAAATGCGTCACTATCTTACTTTGTGATATAGCACCTCGCTAAGTCTCCATCATCATTGGACATCCGCATTCATATAACCAGATTAATGACGATACTGTGGACTTTGGACCAGGGATGGCCAAACTCCGGCCCTCCAGCTGTGGTGAAACTACAAATCCCATGAAGCATCTCTCTCCGGGAGTCATGTCTGTGGCTGTGAGAATCTTGCAAAGCCTCATGGCATTCGTAGTTCCAGCACAGCTGGAGGGCCGCAGTTTGGCCATCCCTGACTTAGACGGTTTATTTTAGTTGGTGTAATTGTGCTAAGTTAATCATTGGGGCAATTCATAATGCTGTTTTTTTATGATGTACTTTTAAATTGTTTGAAATAAAATGCACATTTTTTTAATATACTGGTTTGTATTGTAATTACTACACCTTTAAACTCCCTGCACAAGGACTGCTTTGTAGTCAAAGCATTTGTTTTCTAAATCCAGCTGCAAAGATGCTGGTTCCATTTCCTCCAGTGGGTACACCACATCAGCTTGTAAGCAATCTAAATATTAAACAGTAGAAGGCAGTCAAAAAGCACAAAACATTTGCTTATTTTAGGCCGTCATAATTCACACAAGTTTCAGGCCAAAGCCCTTAGGTATGCCACTACCTCCTATATCACCACCTAAGTGAGGCTTCCACCTCCTTATCCTCTGGGTGGGATTGGTTTGACATGTTCGAATAAATGATGAGCGAGAAAAGTTTTGTGCAATGCTTTGACATTTTTTTTTAGCTTAGCTCCAAGCACAGTTTTTCAATTAGAAAAAAAAAGAAATTACCAAATCACCTATGTGACATTGCCCTGAAAGTAGTGTTTGGCTTTAGAAGAAGGAGATTAATGAATTGGTAGCAGATTCTACTTAGTGACAGACAAATAGTAAATAATTCATGGCAAATCAGTCACTGAGCTGCGTTCTTGTTTTATGGCTACAGGGTATGAAAACACAACATCATAATTGATCTGAGCACAGTGATGCACCTTTTTTGTACATTAAATAAGGAAAGCCATTATAATCATGAATGTTGGTTACAAACAAAACAGTGTTATAGATGTTAATATACAAATAAAGAAAAGTTACAAATACAGTAAATGCAAGCTAATATGTATAAATGATATGTTCTGAACAAGCTGAAAGGATATTTTGCTTATTCCCCACAGGGGTAGAGCATTCATTTCTGGTTACAGAAATATAGGTCTTTGATAATACAATTTTAGCTGTAAAATTGTCCCCTATTCTCCTGAGCACGAAAGGATATGGAAGTAGCTTTAAAAATGAGTGGTATGTGACAATACATAGTATATTGGTAGTCTTCAGCGCCAACATAGCAAACATGTAATTTGCCAATAAATGGCCTGTTCATACGATCATAAATGTGTATTGGAATTATTGAAACTATTTAACAAAGAAAACATGGAGCTGTAACACAGCATGACATGAATTTATTTTGCCTCTTTAGATTTAATGGGGTAAGGGGATAGATCTGAACATTGCATTTGACCTTAAACGTCTTAATAAATATGGTAACTGCCATTAATATAATGAACAGGTTGGCTCTTTAAGAGTCTAATGTATCTCACAAATGGAGAATTAGAATAACCCAGTTCTCCTCCCATAAGAACAACAAAAAGGCAATATTCCTTTCAGCTTGTCTCCACAGAAGATGGTCTCAGTAGTGATAAGGACTCTGCCAGCCAACTGATGGGCAAGCCAAAAAGCAGGAAAAGAAGAACATCTTGAGTAACGCAGACAACAAAGAAGTCACCAGAAGAAGCCCAGTCAGTGAAGACAGAAAGGGACAGGAAGTAAAAATGAAATTCTTGGAGTATGGTCATCTCCTCGCTTGCACCTACCATCGGTTTCAGCTCCCGCCTCTCGGCTCCGCTTCCTGTCTCCTTCATGGCTTTTCTACTGTTCTCCACAAATTCCTGCAGTAAAACATGCTGTATTACCACCATACCATAATTATCAGCCTTGTAAGAAAACATGTGACCAAAGCCACTTACCATTAGGACTTTATCCATGTAGAATTCCTTACCAGGGCTCCCATCATTATATTTAGTGTCAACAGCAAAACACAGGAAGAGGACATCTACCACCATTTCATAGATGGAGAGGAAGCAGTGAGCAACAAGAAAGGCAAAAAGGCAGACTATGATGAGCGGAAGCACCCATACTGTGTAGTCCCTCTGGTAGTTAAGCAGCATAATTCCTGCAAGGCCCGTGGTGCTCACAATCAAAACCTAAAAAAGCAAAAGGAAGATAAACAATCCTATAATCATTATGCATCATGACTCCTTTTATGGTACTCTTAAAGAAAATGAATTAATAGAAAAGGTTAGCATGATGTAGAGTGAGGTCACATCATCACATATTGGGCATAGTGGTCAAGTATTTCCCCATAAGAAAAGATTAGATTTCAACAGAACAAAATACCATAGATGAGCCTTAATATAGTGTGTATATAATAAATTATATATATATCCTCAATTCAAAAATTGTTGGGACGCCGTGTCAAATCTATAAAAAAAATGTGCAATTCTCCTAAACCCATATTTTATTCATAATACAAAACATCAAATGCTTATACTCAGAAAATGTACAATTTTAAGAAAACAATAAGGTAATTTTGAAATTGATGGCAGCAACACATCTCAAAAAAGTTGGGACAGAGCCATGCTTACCACAGTGTAGCACCCCCTCTTCTTTTAACAACACTGTAAACATCTGGGAACAGGGAGATAGTTGCTGTAGTTTTGGTGTTTTCCCATTCTTGCCTGATATAGGATTCTAACTGCTCAACAGTCCTGGGTCTTCTTTGTCGTATTTTTCGTTTCAAGATGCGGGACCAGTTGAGCAGCTGGACTCTTCTACTACGAGGCCACGCTGTTGTCATAGATGCAGTATGCGTCTGGATGATAGCATATGCTGCTCTAAAAAAAGCATTGATGGAGCTGTTCCAGATGTGTATGTTGCCCATTCCATACACACTACTGCATCCCCATACCATCAGAGATGCAAGCTTTTGACGTGAGCGCAAGGTCCCTCTCCTCTTTAGTCCAGCGGCCCCCAAGGTTGCCAAAAAGAATGTCAAATTGATTCATCTGACCAAACAACAGTTTTCCACTTTGCAACAGACCATTTTAAATAAGCTTTGGCCAGAGAAGCGTGTCTTGATCATGTTCAGGCATGGCATTTTCTTTGCATGATAGATGGCACGGCGAACTGCGTCCACATAGTGATATTTGGAAGTATTCCTGAGCCCATGTAGTGATGTCCATCACAGAATCATATGCAATTGATGGAGGTGCCCTCCGCACACCTTTCAGCAGTCCCGGCCAACAATCAAATAAATGGTGCTCGAAGTAACTTCACGGATGGCACCGTGCAAAACACAAGATTGAAGAAAATAGGTCACCAGCACTCCATAAGTTAAAATGAATGAGTCCTTTTAATGGACAATGATGTCACAGAAATCCAACATGAGCCGACGTTTCGGGGCCACACAGGGTCCCTTCTTCAAGGCAAGGCACATCTCTTGCCTTGAAGAAGGGACCCTGTGTGGCCCCGAAACGTCGGCTCATGTTGGATTTCTGTGACATCATTGTCCATTAAAAGGACTCATTCATTTTAACTTATGGAGTGCTGGTGACCTATTTTCTTCCATCACAGAATCATGACTGTTTTTAATTCAGTGCCATCTGAGGGCTTGAAGATCACAGGCATCCAATATTGCATTTCGGCCTTGTCCCTTGCGCACAGAGATTTCTCCAAATTCTCAGAATCTTTTGATGATATTATGTACTGTGGATAGTTATATATTTAAAGTCTTTGCAATTTTACGTTGCGGAACATTATTCTGAAATAGTTCAACCATTTTTAGACGCAGCTTTTCACAGATTGGTGAACCTCTGCCCATCTTTACTTCTGAAACACTCCGACTCTAAGATGCTCTTTTTAGGGCCCATTCACACCACCTCCAGACCAGACCAGATTGTTTCTGGACCTAAAATGCATCCCAATGTTTCCTTATGCTCTTCTTGGCCTCAGTTCACACTGTGGGTGCAAGATTGCACCTTACTTGACTCCATCTTGTTTTGAGTTTTATCATACTATGCCTGCATTAACTTTTGCTTCAAGAATCACCAACTTTTACCTGCATGAAGTTTTGAACTATTCCAAAGGAAGGCCAAACTTTCTACATTCCAATAAGGTGTCCTTAGGGATGGGCTTTGAGTGAGAAGAAGGCCTTAGGGTATGGTGGAAGTGTGGAATACTTGTTGTCATTTTTGTCTCTTATCTGAACCTGTTCATTGAGTACTTTGCTCAAGGCAATGCTGCCCTAGTCTTTGTCCAAACAAGGGTCACTTTTCCTGTTTTAAGAATTCCTAGTGTCCAGATAATGATGGCACCTAAATCATGTACTGATAATTAATCCTAAATCTAAACTGCAAACAAGTCACGTATACCTTCATGTTGCCTGGGGACGGTCAACGCCCCTTATATTCTGTTAAACTTTAAATTGTGAGTGTAAGAGCAATGTGGTAGAGTACTCTTGTATCTCTCCAATATTGCTATATGGTCAATAAATTCACCTATTCATAAAAGAACTCAAGGACAACACCATTGCAGTCAGTTCCAGACCGGACCAGAAAAATACTGCGTGTCACATTTTGTCTGGAACGAGTCAAAAACTAACTGGAATGCAACGGAAACAAAAAACTCATTTTTTTTTTGGCTGGTTTGGATGATCTCATCACCCCTGGACTTCCTGCTTCTTGCATTCTGGCAAAGTAATACACAGAGTTTTGTATTGTTGTGAATTTACTCTGAATGTTTGACTCAAAGTAGCCTACTTTTGCAGGTATAACACACTTGTGTTGAAACGTCTTCTTTGGTTCTTTGTGTCTGTCAGACCTGTTCCTGTCAAAGCTTACTTCAGGAAACGTGCACACAGACACCATTTTTTGAAAGAAAAGACATTTTTACTGGTTATAATGGTCTTTGTCTGTCCTCCTTTGTCAACTGCCTGTTCCTCCTGTGATAGCACTAGATTAGTTCTTGCAATGCAATATTGCCAAAATAATGTTTCAGAGAGCAGAGAAACACATATTGCCTCATCATTGCTTTTACACATAGGGCTTATAAGTAAATCAACAAAAGCCAGGAAATTCTCTAGAAATTGCATCAACATTCAAGACTTGCTTTACATGAATTTTCGCAGAAAAGTTGTTAACCCATTATTTGTTCCCTAAAAAAGGCCTGTTCATTGAACTCTGAAATGTACCTTATTGTTTTTCAATTTTGGTAACCTTAACTGCCTGTGTACTTTTTGATTTTGTACCATTTCATTTTATGCACTGGACCAGACTGTTTACATTTCAATAAAAACCTCAAAAAACTGTGGTGTTCTAAAACTTTTGAATAAATAAAAACTAGTGCATCATTCATTTACTCATGCAACTGGTTCCAACATGAAATCTAAGAGTTTAATCACCACTCTAATTCCTTTTCTGAGAGTTTAAAGTAGGTGAAATACAATAAAGTCTTCTAAATATTAGTAGTAAAAAAGTACTCATTAATTAAATACTGAACTACAGTAGAAAACAAACCTCTTTATCATGCAGATTATTGTATACTATACTGATTAAATGCTAACATGGTGTTTAATGTAAATTTGCACAAATATAAAAAAAAATGATCACTCCTTGAAGGAGTTAAATACACACACACAAAAATGGATCTTTACAACATTGGAGCACACTAGCATTGATTTACTACTTGGGCTATAGCATTTATCACCTAGCTCCTTAAACCGGGAACACTAGACCATTTGACAAATGTCAGTGTCAGTTCATGGCAGCCTGGTCTACTGATCATTTGTGATTCATGCACCATGGAAAGAAAAACAATATAAAATTCCTTTTGTAAGCTTCTGTCTTCAAACACAACAACATCATTTGTTACTGAAGAGGCTTTTGTGACAAGGGCTCTTCACTGGGTTGAATGTCAGCCTAAAGACATTTGTTTTTTTCCCTTCATCCTTAAACTGATCTTTGAGGTAATAGTACGATTGCAGAAGTATAAATTCAGAAAATGCTGACTGGACGGCATGGTTCGTGCTCAGCAAACTTTTAAAATAACGTTAAATTTTTAACCAGTGCATTGTAATCTAGTTTCTAGTACAGGTGACATAATGACTTCATCTACAAAAAGTCCCAGATTTTTTGCTTGTGAATTCATTCTAGGCAGTTTCTGGTGTAATGACTACCAATCCTATACATCCTAGTTTGTTATGAAAGTAAATTTTATACAGTACTTGATTTTGATCTTGTTAAAAGTTTATAAAGAGAAAAGCCAATTAAAAAAAAAAAATACCAGAACTCTAACACTGGCAACTTACACTTGTGTTAACCCTACTTAAATTGTAGTCCCTCTAAAAACCAGCAGCAGCCATACACAACAGAGTGGGGTGTTAGAAAACAGACCGTGGCAAAAAGCTTCATAAATCTGATTTTTAACAGCTTCTAGTCTAAATTAAAAAAAAAATGTAAAAAAATTGAGGCACTTCTCTTAGCAATTTGCGAGTTCATAGTTTTAATTTTCTAGTTTGTACTAGAAAAATGCCAGGGGATTTACACTGGATATTACAGGCAAAACACTCAAATATTCTCCTGTGCTGTAATATCTTTGAATATGAAGGATATATCAATACCCACTAACACTCTTCTAAATTGAGGTTTCTCTTTTGCTGGATTATTAAGCTTTTGCCCTGAGGCTACAAAACCCCATCAACCAACAAATTTCAGGCCTGCTTATGCAATACTATATTTTCTACAAACTGTATTGTTGTCATGTCTGATGATGATTTAGCCCAACACACAAACAACGCAATTTGCCTTCCTACCAAGTCAGGTCACACGGTGCTGCGCTGAAAGAATGTAGAACATTTCACCAAAGTGTGTTGCAACACACTACAGCGCATCTCAATGCACTGCAGTTAAAAGAACGCAATGAAATGTCACTTTGTGAAAGGTTACAATGCGCTGTTTACAGCCAACTGATACCACCCTTAAGCCTTTCACTGCCAGAGCTGTTTTTCCATACATGTTAAAATCACATTTTAGGCACGAGAAAAACTTTACATCCCCCAGAATATATATTTTCTGAAAGTTGAGACCATGTAGAATAAAATGGTGGCAGTTGCAAATTTTTATGCTGCATTATATTAGAGCAACTGTTTATCAAACCCAAAATTTCAGTAAAAAAAAATACACAAGTTAATTTTAGTGCACAAAAACAACCAATGGGGGGAATTTATCAAAACTGGAGCAGACAAAATCTGGAGCAGTTGCCCATGGCAACCAATCAGCTTCTCTCTTCAGTTTGCACAGTTAAGATTTGAAAATGAAAGAAAAGCTGATTGGCTGGCTTGAACAGCTGCTCCAGATTTTGTCTGCTGCAGTTTTGCTAAAATTCCCCCCTATGTATTACCCATTTTAAAATACGAAAGAAAAGGTTGTGCTGAGTAAATAGGTATTCAACATGCCAAGCTTAAAAATTGTGCACAGCCATAAAACGGCGAAAACTACGGTACCCCAATTGTAATAACTGTTTATAGGTGATGCTTTAAAAGGCCTGTACTGGTCACCAATTTACAGTTAACCATTAATATTGTCCCTAAAATTCTCACTCTGGCGCACGTAGCAATACCCAACGTGTGGTGCAGTTGTTGTTTTCGTACATAGACACACTGGACACGTGTTTGCAATAGTATGTGCATGTAGGCGGGAATGAGGTACTTTTTATGGGTGCGTTTTGACATTTATTTTAACTTTTTTTTTAACTTAACTTCATTGCCATCACATATGTGATAGCACTTTAGTGGTGATAGGTGCTCTTTCAGGAGACATTAGGGGTCTAACAGCACAGATCATGCTTCTCTAGCCAGGGAATGACAGCTCAGAAATCGGAAGTGATGAAATCATCGTAGCTTCCAGGTTCCCATTAGCGTCGAGGAGATCAGCAAACGGATGTTTGCTGGTCTCTTTCTCCCCACTACCCGCTGACACCCGTGATGCTGGTCCCCAACTCGCAGGTGTGGCAGTGAAGCAAGACGAAGGATGTTGTCACACGTTCACTGGCCCCTGAAGCCGACAGTTGGCTTTACCCCGGTAAACAGACTGCTATAGCCGCTGGGAGTTCGTTTACAGGGGCCCACTGCTGTTGATGTATGACATACGTCAGCAAAAGGAATAAAGTGCATGTCCAGCAAATTGTTTTTCGGAACATCTTTTCAAAGATCCAGGGCTCGTTTCCGCTTACCCTCTTATATAGTGACAACGGCTACACCAGACAGTAAATAAAGAAAAATCTCTAAGAGCCAGACAAACATAAAAACCAGAACCAGAATGGCCAGTAAATGTTAGGATACATGACAATGCTCTCCCTTACTGGGAAGAACACGGCAATCTTTGTTATGCACACACTTGCTGCCAACAAAGATTCAAAACAAAAAGTTTTGTTTTTTTTTAATTAAAAAGGATAGCTCACATTTCGAGAACACAGCTGATAAGCTTACAGTACAAGTTGAACACCAAAACATTTAGCCAACAGAGAAAACTGCCAAAATTGGTAATCCAATATTCTACTGGATGAATTGTGAAGCCTTGGATTTCATCACTGTGTAATACTGGATTCCATCATTTAATATATACATTTTTTTTCTTCTATTGGTTGGAGGAGTAACTTTAACCATGCAAGAGTGATTTTCAGCATGTCTAGTCTAAAACAGTCTAACATGCCATCAAAATTTCTATTGCGGTATGGACACTTTAATTGTCTTCCTTTCACATTTACAAAAAGAGATGACAGGAATGAGTTCTATACAGGAGTTTGTAACTCCCTAACCGTTGTTATAGAAACATTTACAATAACCACACTGCAATATTACTTAAGTCACGGATTAAAACAAACACGTTTAAAAGTATTTTTATCATCAGCTAAGCTCACCTTCCCAAGGAAGAGTACAAAATCGCCCACCGTATTGATGGTAGCAACCCTTAGAGCGTTTTCCACAAGGATAACAAGTGCATCTTTTGCAGAAGTGCAGAAGTTGGTGCTGTTGATAGCAGTTGCTGTGTAAGCATTCTAGAGAAAGTAATCAGAGATCTGAATACAAAGATTCCATATACAATATATGAAAAACACAATGACTTCTATGGGTAAGATCAGCTTTAAAAAATTTCCATAAAAAGTCCAGTGACTCAGGTCAGAACTTTATATTAAAGAGTTGTTGGCAACATGCACTTAAGGTTTGCAAGAGCCTAATAGATGTGAAAAAATTGTGAACATAGATTTGTTTTTTTTTCCATATGTCCGACATTGTTAGCAATCCCACTGAAGCACTGCGCGGTCAGCCTCTCCTCAGTTTGACATGGCTTTAAATATTAAAATAAACTCTGCTACACTGAAAACAATAACAATGTATCAATATTTACGGCAGTAGGAAAATGTAAGTGTTAACCAATGGTTTCTAAACACACTCGAGTGTCCAATTCAACGTGGCACTCATGGGCTGTGCTTAGGGCAGCAGCGTGAAGTGAGCATCTTCAAGTCTGAAAACGTAAAATCTAGGATAATTTTTCCTTATATCCGGCTTATAGAAAAATCTGGAAAGTTGTGTCCTTCAGTAAGAAACCTGTAGGAGGGACAGGGGTGCAGGTGGTGTTGAAAGAAGTCAGAAGGCTCTTTGAGATCATTGTGGACTATGTGGTTGAAAAAAGACTCTGCATCTAAAGCAGATTGCATGCGGTCTCTGACAGAACAATGGGCAGAGCTTGCACAAAGTGGTCTCATTCAAAAGTGTGCCCAGGGTAGCATTATGTCTGATTTATTAAGCATATACATGAAATGTATGTTACTCACCTGATTTAAATATGTGAGGCACTTTTCCAGACACCAAAGGCAGCAGATACAGGATTTAAGCAGACACCTTGCGCAGGCATTTTCCTAGAAGACAGATGTTTAAACATTTCAATGCATAAAAAAAAACAGTAAGCCAAAAGCAACCAACACAACCAAGCTCTAGTTTTGGACACACACTAAAAGCACTGGGTTTTCAAGACTCGCATTCCACCTGGAAGGCAAAACAACTAAGTGCTCATACAACTTCAGATCAGCTTTTACAAAGTCCCAATACAGCTGTCTGGCGGTGGTTTTCTGATTGGTTTATCTTACTGGACTGCACTATTCCTTGCATAAGTAAACCAATGATATATTGTATAAATTTAGAAAACAAGGGTGCTTGTGGATAAAAGTTCAAGACCCAACGATATTCATTTCTATACAAACACATTTATGTAGCTGCATGAATACGCAGTTTACAGTTTTTGTACTGCACATAAGGCTGCTGCAGAAGAATGGAGTGACCTTTTTATGCATATGCTACGACGAGTACTGTCCATGGTTCTTTGTTTTATTTGCACTAACAGTTATACTGAATCCCTGCACACGGAATACACTTCCTCCTTTGCCCCCAGCAAAATAAAAGGATGCCCTGCCCAAAAGCACATATGGGGTGTTTTTTTCACTAGTGAAAAGGTAAGCACATCAAAATCATAGACATGCCAGTAGTGCTTTGCACACATCTCCAAAAAGAATAAGATTTGGATTAAACAACTCATGCCCAAATAACAATTTATCAAAATGGTGCCTGCAGATTACTACAGGAGGGGGTGGATACAAGACCAGTCACCATGCACAAGAAAAGAGATGCAAAGTTACACACTGGATTCATGCACAGACCTAGAAGGAATACACGTAGCACACCAAGATTTATGAATACACGTCTCTTATATTTAGACAATATTTGCCTATCCCGAGTTGAGACTTAATTATTCCAACCAAATCCTTAATAAAATACCAGCTTTCCTGCTGAGCGTAGTCACCTGCTTTCCTCAAATATTCTTACAAAGGGAAGCTACACACAGCATTCTTTCGTATTCTCCTTCTCACAAACACCCATCACAGTCTACGGGTGGTGTTGAGAGAACGATTGATAGCGGCTCTCGCATGGAGCCTTGCTGTCATCCAGTAGCAGAGTGCAAAAACTCATGACACACTGCGGCTTAGCACCGCCACAAGCACTGCTGTACCTAAGAAATGGATAGTAAATCACATAACCATCATTTTTTTTTTGCGCGAGTTGCGGGCATTGACATAATGAATGCATACCTAAAACGTATACCGGAGAGCTTTACAAACACTAAGTGCTTGTCAGTCCTGTCAGCCTTAAGAACAGGCTTCAAAAGAGAAAGCAGTGGGATCAAAGACCATTTAAAGGCCCTTTAAATCTCATTAACCCCTGAAGTTCAAGTCGCAGAGAAAGCGTGACACTTGACAGGCATGATTATGCAATTAGCTCATTTTAATAAGAATCCAATAGAAAATCATTCATCATAGTTAACTTGGGATCAAGCAATTTGCATTCCCATTTGTTAAAGACTGATTTGCCTTGCGATAATGTAAAAACTCTTCTATAGCTAATTAACTTCTTGCTGCTGGATGGTAAATTAAGATGAAAATAAAACAAATTTCCACATCTTTGTCTCAAATTTGAAAAGTCAAAGATGATCATTTTGCATTGATTATACATCTAGTTGACCAAACGTATCTGGCATAACAACATAAAAAAAAACACACACACACATCTCTCTCATGACCGGATAGAAAATCCAAATTATAGGGCGGGTGCTTAAATGACCGCGGATGCCTCTGCAAAATAAGTCCAAAAAATACAAAAAAGGTCACAAGCACTCCAGCATGTAGAAAAGCATGTTTGAACATTATCTGTTTTGCCTGAGGAAGGGACTTTGCTGTTCCGAAACGTCACTCTGATGATGTGACACCTTTGAAGTCAATAAATATTGACTTTTCTACATGCTGGAGTGTTTGTGACCTTTTATTGTATTTTTTGGCATAACAATATGCCACAGCATTTTCTAGAAAACCTAAATAACATAGACTTGGTGATTTCACAGGCCGGCATTCATTTCTACAGACAAAAACCTTATGAAACCATTTTTTTCTCAAATAGTACATAAAATATACAGATCTGGGTAATTGGGGTTTTTTAATTACTTTATATATTTATTACTTGGGATGTTACCAGTATCATGCCTGACTTATGAAGCTGCTGCCCTTTCTAGATAATGAGCAACTACAGAGGTACCCAGTGTAAATGCATTTTTAGGTTTCTGTTTTATTCAAAGATGCCTCTGTATATATTCATTAGAAAAATACAGAGGCATCTGCACTAGAGTCCCTGAGCTGGAACCCAAATACTGAAAAAAGCAATACCGGCGCCCCCGGTTTGCAGAGAAATCCGGCTGTAAAGTTCATTGGTACACCATAGAGGCAATATGTTTCTTTTGTGCTCACCAAATCTCGTTCTTAATGTCCTAATAGTACGTCCCACATACAATTTGCCACAAGGACATACAATTCCATAAATAACAAACAAAAGAAACCCCGAATGTACATGAAATACAAAGTATCCAGGGGGTTTAGATGACAGGCTGTGAACGCTAGAGCGGCTTTAGGTTTTTTGTAGTTCGTTTTCCCCGACATCCAATAAGCTCTGTATTCTTTTCTTTTCTTCCCCTTTTTTTGTTTCCTTCGAAATCTCTTAATTAAAATAGTCCCTTGATTATATAAACACCTATTATCCAAGTTGGGATATATGTATTCATTTTTTAAACACCAAGAAATAGTAATGTTTCCAACTGAAAAGGTTAAAAATTAGTCTTTACCAACACCAGCTGTCTGCTTGTCAGACGGAAGTCAGCAAAAATCTCAATTACTGGAGATTGGCTGAAACACCTATGTTAAAGACTAAACCTTTATGATTGGTCGTCTCCCAAATAAATAGAAGAACAGGACTTAGGAAAGTTACCTCAGGTTCTGATGAAGGGGGCGTGCCCCTGAAACGCGTAGACCTTTTTAAAAAACATACGGGAGCAGAGGACGCTGATTTGGAGATCCCCTCAGACTTCCCCTGCTGGAGATTTTATATTTTATCGTTTCCTTTTACGCTTATGATCATTGGCTTTCGTGTAAGTACATTTTCACTTGCGTGTTGTACTCGTCAAATAAAAGTTTTACACTATGGAGGCGCTCTGTGTTGCTTTTGTTTCCTGGAACCCAAATACTCTGACTTCATTAGCTGCACTGACAAAGTATTGAACCCAGGGGGTTACCACAACAGCTAGTCAACTAGTATTCTATAAAGGATAGGTCAGCAATGGCAGCATGTGTTTCTTGCAAAAGGTTTATTTTACCTGGTTCACTCCTGTGCTAAAGAAACTATACACTGAGTGGCCAGATTATTATGACCACCCCCATCAGTACTTCGTTGGGCCACGAGATTACTTCGTTGGGCCGCCTAGTGACTCCACGAGATGTTGAAAGGTGATGCGAGGAATCTGACACTGCACTGTTGCCCTTCTGTTGTCTTACCACTCTCCGTTCTGCCCTAACATTGACTAGTCGCTGACGGCCACAATTCGCACGTTCAGACCCAGATTTTCGTCTGAAAGTCCAGTCTTTAAACACTTTAACAATGAGCCCCTCTTGAACATTTAACAAATTCTGCTGTTTTGCTGGTACTCGCTCCATGGCTCCGCACGCTAACAATCATCCCACGTTCAAAGGCTGTTAAATCGCGTTGTTTACCAATATCTGCAGAAAAAAATCACTTCTACTGTCATGGTAAACAACCTGCTTCCCTATTTATAATGGCCTGGCCCTCTAGCAACTTCAGCGAGAAATAGCTAATTTGCCTACAAACGTCAGGTGGTCATAATAATCTGGCCACTCAGTGTTTGTTCCATTCTTGGACTGAGAGCCTGCAGCCAATCACAGTGATCACATGGGTTTGTTTACAACATTTTAGTCATTGTGCCTCTCAAAGTGAAAGGCACAATAACGGTGGCAGCGGACAGTAAAAACTAAAAAAATATTTATACTTTATAGTGTTTCTTTTCTTTGAAGCAGGATCATATTTGATATGGAGCTCACCTTGCCCTTGAGCTGGCTATGAATGTACATGAGGATCATTCGGGGGATTTTCACCAAGGTAATAATGAAGGCTCCTTTTGCCACTGTCCCCAGATGGTAGAGTACGAGTCGATTTACAGACGCTATAATAGGTGTAAATGGGAGGTCTCTCTTGTTTCTGTAGACACAAAGTTAAGAATATCATCTACACAGTAAGGTGTACAGCACAAGTGACCACATCCTTTTTAAGCAAACTATTGCAAAGATGACAGTTTCCGCGCGTGAATTTATGAATAACATACAATAAACAGCTAAAAACACATATACATTCACAAATAGCTTAAAGCACAACTCCAGCAAGGAATTGTACTTTTGTTTTGGATAGTGGGGGAGAATTAAAGCCAGTCAGGTTTTTATTGCCATCTGTGTTTCTATTGGGGAGGTTTCCTAATTAGAAGAAAGAGATGGAAAATCTCTCCAAAGGGGAGGCAGAAACTAATATTTCAGTAGAGTTGAGAAAGGTTACAACATCTGACAATGTTTTGTGCCCTGCTGCCCCAAGAATGCCCAATTTGCCCTCCTTCCATATACTGTACAGACTTCAGAGATAAGAAATTGTGGAAAAATTCCCAATAGTCACAGTCAGAAATAAAAACCTGGCAAAAACGTGCTTTTCTTCTCCCTTCTCTTTCTAAAAAATCTGACTGTCAGTCTTATATACTTGACTGAAGTTCAAGCCTGCTGGGCCTAAATGGATACAACAAAACAGAGGGGAAATAATGATCACTGCTTCACTAGCTAGACAAGATTCAAGATGGAAACCCAATGACTGGATCCACTGGTCTGTATTGGCACCACATATTATACCAACACACACACATACAAAAGGGCATGTAAATTACTTTTCAGTTATTTTATAAATCTGAAAACACTTAATCTTTGCCAGTATAATATGTTAGTCAAAAGGGTATGACCTCTATTTCACTTTCCTGCTTTGTAGGCATGTCCAGCTGTGTGTCATTATAGTCATGCACATTTTCAATAATTTGTTAAAACATCTCACCTTGTGAAATAATAAGTGACTACAGCTCCAGCTATTGTCATTTGCTGGCAGGCTAAAATAAACTCGCTGATCCATATGAGCCCTACTACATGATACCACCACATGTACTGCAGAGGACCATTAATCTTGAACTCCACAAATCCTTGCTCATTAGTATGTGGATCACCTGCAAGAAAACAGAAAAACATTTTTTTACATGTACAGGAAATTGTAAGCCCCTCTATGTGATAGCAATTAAAGTAAAAAAACAAAAACAAACCCCAAACAAGCCATTTAAAAAAATAAACATTTACTCAAAAACACACGTTGGGTGTGCCTACGTACGAAAAGAACAATCGTGCTACACATGTGAGGTATCGCCGCTCACGCCAGATGGAGAGCAATAATTCTTTGGCCAATATTCATCCGCACCTCTGATGACCTGTAGGAGCTTTTAAAGAGTGGAGTATGAACTTTTTGGGGTACTGAACTTTGTTGCCGTTTACGGACGCACACAATTTTTAACTTGCGCATGTTGGGTATCTATTGACTCATCATAACAAAAATGGGTATTATATTCTGCTTTGGGGCACTAAAATTTATTTAAGGGCATTTTTCACAAACGTTTTGGGTTTGATAAAGAGTTGTGCCAATATCGTGCAGCATAAAAATTTGCAACTCCCACCATTTTATTCTACAGGGTGTTGGCTTTCAGAAAATATATAATGTTTATGGTTTTGAAGTAATTTTCAGGCCCAGAATGTGGATTATAACCTGTGTGCAAAAAAACAAAAGAAAGGCAGCGAAAGGGTCAAACCTGAACTAAGATAAACAAATGTTTTTTTGTTTTTTTTAAATTGGCTCTTATTTAAACCCTTATTAACCCTTACTTAGCACAAAGTATGCCTAATTAACTACTTTCATCCCTTAGCTATGATTTTGATTTCTCCTTTTTTATATTTAAAAACTTTGTCATTTTCGTTTATATATTTTTTTTATAGTTCCATTTAAAAAAAAAAATCACAACAATGAAAAAGCTTCTATTTAATTTGTTATGAACACATTCCTTTTAGTGTCTTTATAAATTGGACAAATTATAAAATTAAATGTGTACATTTTAACACTAGCTATTTTAATACTACCAGTGGTCCAAAAAATGTTTTTTGTTTTTTTTAAGGACAACCAAAATAAATCCTTACTTCCCCCGAAATTTTAACATGTATTCTTATCCTGGTGTGTCAGCTTGCAACAAACCTATTATATGTTTTTCTTTATTATCTTAGGTAATGACAGGTATCGTTGAAGTAATAGGCCCATAATAAAAATGCAGAAATTGCTCTGGTATACAGGTGCAAGAGCTGAACGGTTAAGAATACAAAAAGTATGATATAAGGAAACATTGCATACAGACATTTTTTCCAACCAAATATGCTGCACAACAAAAGTTCTAAAAATAATAAAAAAAAACTCTCAGCAAACATGTACTAGATAAAAACTTTTTGAAAACAGTAATTATGTATAGTAGGCATCAAAGGTGCAAATGTGTGTACCTGTAGCTTTCCCCAAACACTGCCATATCTAGGATAAGTAGAGCTTACCATGTCCCCTCCCCACAATGAGCACTTTCATGTTGGGGCCCTCCTTATGCCTATTCAATATTGACTTCCATAAAACAGTTGTCTGTATAAGATATTCAGAGGATGCAACGCTTTGAAGAGATTTGTAGAATTTTACAGCCATGCTTCTGCAGCTTATGGTGTCTACTATACAGAAATCACTTGCAAATTCCAACTAGTTTAAAAAGGTACATGTGTGCTGCCGGAGAAACACACAATGTTAGATACATAAAAAAAAGATATCATAATTATGAATCATTTAGATAAAAAAAATAGTACATGCTTCCTTCCAGTTTGCAGCTAAAAACTATTTTAAACTGACATACCTGCAGTTCCCAGAAAAAGCAAAACCATCACCCAGTAGACCCAAAACAGCAGAAGAGCAAAAAAGGTCCAAAAGGGCTGGAAGACTAGCAACGGGAGATGTATGAAAACCTTTCCAGCCACATTGAACAAGGCAATTGTGAGGCCAACTCGCTTCCTCATAACCAGCATGATGAGCAATAGGATCACCTGCCGAGAAACAAGATCAGACACAGATGATACCATAAACACGGATGCATAGACTGACCTAAAGAAAAGATGGGTCACAAAGGTGCCTCTCAAATACAAAGCATGCACGGTTGCATTTCATACATTGAAATCTTTCTAAACCCTTTGCAAACCTACAACCAAATATTTGTCTAAATTAATGAATTGGGATGGTACTTTTCCAAAACATTTTTTAAGCAGTAGAGTGTTTTGTATATTTATAGGTACAAAAATGCTATAATGCTAGATATATGCAAAAAAGTTTCCCACAGTAAGGGGTAAAGGTGGAAATGTGTTGGTCTGACCAGTAACAAAACCCAGGGACCTAACTGTTGAGGACTTAGTTGAGGACTGAAGATCAATCTGAAAGCGCTGAAGGAGAGCACACTTTAAGGTAAGAGCGGGTGCATTATTACAACTCATCACAGTGTTATTTTTTTTTTTTAAAGAACATTCAATCAACTCAACGCAGGTCATGTTGCTGTGTGTTGTAATGCGATGTGCTGTGAATAAACCACATGCCATCGTCATATTTTCACAGTGCACACCAATGCAGCACAGAGGATCAGGTGTTACCATGACACATCGGTATGAAGCTCATTTCCAGATTTTTATAGCAAGCTGCTAATTTACAATTTTGCATACTTTCGATTTTCACGGTTTCCCAAAAAGGCACAATTAAACATTTACAAATCCTTGTTATTTACTAGCACAACAAAAATGTTCTTTTGTTTAGTAGACATTTTGTAATTTAGGTTGTGTTTGTACGCTCTAATAATGAATTAAGTGAATTTGTAAAGACAATTTTGTTTTGACCACATTTATGCGACTATCACAGGATGTTCAGCAGCACCATCTTTTTATTCTAACGGTCCAGCATACCGGTAAATTCAATACAATACAAATATGGAACAGGAAGAATGAAATGTGAGAGTCACATAAAAAAAAAGTAAACATTGAAATAACTCAAAACAAGTGGGAAATGCATTATACTTTCCCTTTTAAGGGAAACTGCTTTGTAATCCTCTTTCACAAAGATCCATCTGAATCAGCAGTGGGGAACCTCCGAGCCCTCCAGCTGTGGTGAAACTACAGATCCCATGATGCATCTGTCTCTGGGAGTCGTGCCTGTGGCTGTGAGAGTCTTGCAATGCCTCATGGGATTTGTAGCTTCACCACAGCTGGAGGGCCGGAGGCTCCCCACCCCTGATGTAAATAAAATTTTGGGACAGCCATTGTTCTTCAATGGTTACAAATTTTAAACTACTGCACATTTAACAATTCAGTTTGTATTGTACAGAATAGTAGAAAAGATCTTGCTGAAAGTCCATCGGTAACAATGTGGCAAAATGGAAATACAAAAAATATACACTGACCATTTCCACCTCAACATGCGGCACTACAATGTATTCACCTACTTTACATACATGGAAGCTGTAGTTGTGGTTTTCTTATTCTGAAAATGCCATTTGCATGGCTTCTGTTTCAAAACTTTGAGACACTAACCCAGAACAAGTAGATAAGAAGTTCTGACTTTCTTTATCGGCATAATGCTTCGAGATCAGTGACTCAAAGTACTGAACCTAGAGGGTCAACATAAGGAGGCAGACAACTAGCATTTTCAACAAGAGGTCAGCAAAAAATAAAAACAAGACAACATAAAGCCACACATACATACATGTATATTTAGCCCACATGTATTTTGCTCCCATAATTAGACCAAGCTATGGCAAACTCTTAAAAAAGCCTGCATTTCTGCTAAGTGCATGCTATGATTAGTGCATACATGCCTCAACACCACTGACATGGTAAAAGTTCTCTTAAGCCACAGAAAAGGTTTTTAAATAGTCTAACCTTATTAAGTCATGAATATTAGGTAATAAAAGATGACTGAAAAGTCACTGGCTCCCATCAAACAGATGTATAACATATCAGCTCCCAGAGAGGATACTGCCAATGTAAAAGGCAATCTAAGGTGATGTATTTAACAAATTACAAAAGAAACTTCTTGCTGAATCTCGGCATACAAGCACAGTTATTTAGGAGAGGTGTCACCAGCTATCTTCAGCTGTTACCGCTGTCACTCTGCTGCTATTAATAAACAAGTGACAGAAAGAGGTGACCCACTTTCTTGTACAGTCAGCATAATAAAACATAAAGCCTTACGGTAAAGACAGTGGCTGCAATGGCATAGATGAGCAAGGCTTGCTGGTTGTCTTTGGAAATTTGAAGTTGGTCTGGTGGAAGATCTTCACTGAACGATTTCCTGTGCTCCGCATACATCCACCAAAGAACACCTGTACCCCCTGCAACAGTGCAAAAAGATTTACAAACGTAAATAAAAAAGGTAAAAAAACAGAAGACAAGGCGTCTTGTTATTAATAATATAAAAAGGACAGAAAAACCTGCACTAAGGATATGGAGGTAAAGTCAAATGTGCCGCCTTTTTTAGGAACGTGTTCTATGGCAATATGCTGCCAGTGTTAAAAAAAGGACCTCTAAACTAAATAGCGTTTTAAGTTTAGGCTGCAGTAATAGGTGATATAATATATGAAGGAGGTAATACGCTCTGCTAAAATTATCACCCAAAGTTGCTCCTACCATTCTCACTGAGGATCCCCGATATTCCTAACATGTCCTGATGAAAGGGGAAGAAATAGTAGATGTTGGCAGCAGGAACCCCAAAGAATTAGCTTTATTCTGAACAGCAAAGTATTACTTTACACTTCTCCCGACCTCATTCTCCTCTACTAAACACAATATTAATGCTTTCACATAGGAAATACCATATAAAATGTAAAACAAGGAAATATAAAAAATCAAGGAACGTTAAATATGATACATCAGCTCTTCCTAATGATTCATTTCAACCAGAAAACATGCTTCCATAGAATACACTATTCTTTCCCTGAAAACGGCTTCCTCCATAATGGTCAATCATTTGGAAAGGACAAAATCTTAGGCACAAGCATTTGTTGTCTGTTGCCAAAAACAAGGTAAGCTCAAGGTCAGATAGTTTACTGAGCTGATTGCTGCACTGTGACATAAGCAAGCCCAATGACCAACTTAGAGCCAGCAGAGTTTTTATGAAACAAAAGTGGATTGCAACTCCTAACTAATGACATACAAAACAGAACAACAGAATAGCTTATTATTTTATCACTTGCCATTCATACAAGCATGCAGAAGTAGAGGATATTAAAATATGGCGCAAGCAAAAAAACATCCAGGTACTTGAAATATCTCCTGATAAATCTAACCCTTTAGTAAAGTATTATAAACGGGTCTGGTATTTATAGATTGTTTCGTATCTCCATGTTCTCTCCCCACGTCAGACCCCTTTGAAAACTGAATTTTAAGTGACACTAAACTCAGGAGGTAAACCTTAAAAAAGAAAGGACGTGCCAGCACAAATTCAGAGATGATTTGAGGATCCACAGCCGAGTGATACACAAATAAGATACATTAATGTTATTAGTTAGGGTATTTGAGTGTATTTTAAGGATTTAACCAAGTTTAGGGTCACTTTAAGACTAAACTTTTGAAACAACCAATTGTGAGTAAGCGATCTTTATTAATCTCATATCGGTAGTGGTCAACTCACTTGATATAGGGGGTCTGAGGTATGGCCTCTGACATCACCAAGGGGTCGCATATAATATTCAGTGAATATGATGCTACAGAAACCTGTCAGACTGCAGACATGTTAATGGAGATGGTCAGAGGCTTCAGACATGCTACAGGAGTTGAGGACTTGGGAAATGCTTTGGGAAAATCAGGCTAGAGATGCATAACATGAAACTTCTGAATAAAGTTTTGCAGTTTATACGAAATGGGATAGGAGCCTTTACTCTCCTTCTCTCAATTAACCGCTCCTATCCCATCTCATATAAACTGCAAAACCTTTGAAATTGATTGCTTGGTATATCGCTGAGATTATTCTAAATATTTAACCCCTTGTATCTATCTGAGAGGGGAATCAGAGCGTATATCTTATCTTATAAAATTGGGACTGTTCACTGTTTATACGGGTTATTGAGACACTGAGAAAATTGTGTGTATAATACTAGGAGATTTATCACATTTTTTTACGATTAGGATATTGAAATCACTATTTTTTGATCACTGGATCAAGTTTACACATGCAAGATTTTTTACCCACTGGTCACTTATATAAGGATTGCAATTAAGTCTTTTTGTATATATTTGTTTAATTACAGAGTGTTTCTGGGCTATAGTGTTCTGGCCCGGCACTTCTGCCACATATACATTCACTGATACACCGTGATGTGTCCGAATGTATTACCTATTTATCACATGCCGTAATAATGATTGGTCGGCATTTATACATTGTTTATGGTTTTCTTCTGAACTGAGAGATAGTTTCACATTTTTTGATAATTCACTTATTGATCACATACTGAGATAGAAGATTCTGGCATTTACATAGATGTTTATGGTTTTCTTGATTTAAGAGTTTGTCCTTTTTTATTTTTGGAATCCACATCCACTTAAGACCGAGCGCAACTTCCTTTCTACATTAGATATTCACCCTCACAGAGTTGCTGCTGGTCCTATCCGCCATTTAGACATCCAGTCCTAGCGCAGTGGTTCTTGAACCACAATTTGTATGGTATATCTACTTTGTGGTCTAAACTGTTAGGCCATACATGTAAAGTTAGAAATTAATAGATTATAATACTGATCAATAACAACACTTTATTCAAGCATCCTAGACAACGTGTGATGAATATGTTCCATTTTATAGTGCTCATGAAAGGTGACCTACTTGATATGACAAAAAGGCCACGAGAGTCTGAATTAAAGAGGTTTACAATGTGATTTATTGAATGAATGGCTTGTAGGGGTAACTAGGGACCCATTACAGGGATCTGAAATCAGCCAGCTAATGATGTTCTCTGACATTCATTCCACATGTTCCAGCATCATAACAGGGACACGTATAAATTAAACCATTTCTCTGATTATAGGCACAAAATGGAGAACAGCTCGATCAATCTTCTCAGCCAAGAATAAATCTTGCCTTGTCCTTCAGTGACAATAAGTCATTTGACTATTTCACAAGTCCAAATTAAAATGAGCATTTGCCGATAACCTGTACCTCTGAAGTGAGAATATTTATGCACGATTTGACTAGGGCTGCAACAACTAAATCGACATAATCGATTATAATCGATTATTGAAAAAGTTGTCAACTTTTTCAATAATCGATTAATCGGCAACAAAACCTAGGTGCAAGAAACTAATCTCCCTGTGTTTGCGTGAGTTTCCTCCCACAGCCCAAACAGATGCAAGAACAGGGGTCTCAAACTCGATTCACTCGGGAGCCACAATACAAAACATTTTTTCTCATGGGGGCCGCCTGCCAAATTTCATACTTTACACACACTGATACGCACACATAGAAATATGCACAAACCCCAGCAACCAGAACTACAAAAAACACTGATATACACACAATAAAGACCCCATTTAAACCTGTAAGTTTAGGTGCGATTAGGGATTCCTGCGTCAGGAATCCCTATTATGGCATTTACAAGCGGCAGCTGCCACCCATTCAAGTTAATATTCAGGTGACAACCGCTGCATGTAAACGTGTGTGATATAACGTGTAGTTAGGAATCAATCATTATCCCTAGATGCATCGATCGTGCATCCAGGGATTGTACAGGGAGTGGACTGCTGAGGACTGGGAGAAAATCATTTTCTCTGATGAATCCCCTTTCCGATTGTTTGGGGCGTCTGGAGAAGAAAAGGTGAGCGCTACCGTAAGTCCTGTCTCATGCCAACCGTAAAGCATCCCGAGACCATTCATGTGTGGGGTTGCTTCTCAGCCAAGGGAGTAGGCTCACTCACAATTTTACCTAAGAACACAGCTATGAAGAATGGTACAAAAACATCCTACAGGAGCAACTTCTCCCAACCATTCAATAACAGTTTGGTGACGAACAATGCCTTTTCGAGCATGATGGATCACCTTGCCATAAGGCACAAGTGATAACTAAGTAGCTTGGGGAACAAAACATCGTCATTTGGGGTCCATGGCCAGGAAACTCTCCAGACCTTAATCCCATTGAGAACCTTTGGTCAATCCTCAAGAGGCGGGTGAACATAAAACCCCCCACAAATTCTGACAAACTCCAAGCATTGATTATGCAAGAATGGGCTGCCACCAGTCAGGATGTGACACAGAAGTTGACTGACAGCATGCCAGGGCGAATTGCAGAGGTCTTGAATAAGAAGGGTCAACACTGCAAATATTGACTCTTTCTATAAACTTAATGTAATTGTCAATAAAAGCCTTTGACACTTATGAAATGCTTGTACTTATACTTCAGTATACCATAGTAACATTCGACAAGATCTTAAAAGCAGCAGACTTTGTGAAAATATTTGTGTCATTCTCACAACTTTTGGCCACGACTGAATGTGAAGAAGACACTTGCCTTCTTTCTTTTTCCTCTTAGTGGATCTGCCAGATGCAGCAGGTATACATTTTAAAACAGCTGCATTTCTCATGGATGTTCTGAAGGTGAGGGAATTGAGGCTGACTCAAGGTGTAAAGGTACAAGATTAGGGGCTGATCCAAGGTCTGAAGGTGCAGAAATTGGGGCTAATCTGAGGTCTGAAGTTGTTTTTCACTGAAGCGTATTGTTCACTTGCACGCTGGTTTTCTAATGTTTGTAAACTGACACTTCATGTGGAAAATGTTTGAGCCCTGCTGTAGAGTCTGACTGCTTTTCTCCACCTTTGCAAAAATATCAGGTTTAAAAAGACTGCAATAACGATTATCCTCCATGGGCTTGAGATGACCCTCAGAAGGCTAATGATTTCCAACTCAATACAGTTAAAGGCCATAACAGATAATTCATGATTATAAATGTTTACATACATACTGTACATGCACATCTACACACAAATATTTCCATTTTATGTAGGCAGCAAAACTCACCAAGAGATCCCAGGATGACCAAGATGGTTAAGATCCATACAAGCACTCTAGAGATGTATCTGATTATAACCATTAAAATCATTGAAAGCACTGCAAGGAAAAGAAAAATGGCACATTGTAAACAGTTTGTAGGTCACTGCATACCAAAACTAATTGCAAGAATAGACATTTTATAGAAAGATTAAAGGCTAATCAAAAGTACATAAATGAGCAACTTAATACCCATATGTACACTCCAACCAAGATTACATAGAAGTAACTTGCAGGAAGTCAAAAAGAATCGTGTAATCCCATGCCTAAGGTAATTTACAGCTCGACTGTTGCTGCACACACTCTGTAGAGCACCTAACTGGTAGCTATGTAATGCCGCTTGTCTTCTAAAACTGCTCCAGGGCTGTGAGATAGTAGAAACTTCTCCTTCAAGTCTTCCTTGTAGATGCCAAGCCAGGTGGTTCATCAGCACAGGCACACACCCTATACTATATAAACACCGGTCCAGGGATGAAGAGGTGGCGATTTAAACACTAGAGTTGAATGCACAAGTCAATGTTAATTCTGAAGTGAAATAGTTTGAAACTCCAAGACAGAAAGTGGCTGGAGAAAATCTCTCCAACACTGGGAGTCACTCTATAGCAGTGTTTCCCAACCCTTTTCCAGTTGTATACCACAGTCCCAATCACTGCAGTATCCCAGATCCACCTGTACTGTTAACAAATACCACGTGTAAGATTTTGCGAAACGTCCACTGGAACATATTCCAGCCGCTAATATCAGTTTCACCATGTGGTATCGAGAAATCCTGAACCTTCCTGTGTCCCATCTACTGTGAGAAATTTAAGAGATACCTAGCTGACTTGCTTTTGAAGGTACATACTCTAGGGCTGTCATGTGTAGCCCTTCTCCACTACTTTGAGGATCATTGTTCTTAATATGTGTACGAATGGTGGTAACTTGCTGTTCCCCTTAAAAGAAACCTATGCTGGCATAAATATGGAAGTTGCCATTTTGGTTTAAATGCTACTTCCTTGACTACAAAACTGATCCAGAGCTAAAACACTTTCTGAATTTTTAAACAGAACCAGCTATGCCGATCAGCGATTTTTACTTTACTGGCTGCATAACTGTTTTAATTCAGTCCCTCAAAGTACCAAAGTCATAGTATTGGTATGAATGCCAGGCAGCTAGCATTCTCACAAGAGGTCAATAGAAACCACATATTCCTCTCAGCTCAAGTTTCCTTTATACAACAAGGGGAAACAAAATCAACTAATCACTGAAAGCTCTAGAAGACTGTATATTTTATCTGTCGGAAATCTGAGACCATCAGCACACTACTTTGCTATAAATTGCAGAGGAAAGCTTTCTTGCCTTGATGTAGTGATGTGCAGTATGGCAACAGAATGCTTATCAGTATTACAGATGACAATGTGTCAGCAAAGTGTTATAGGTGGCCTTCTGTGTCAGGCATGCCTACTTTCTGCCAACTACTGTATTGATTTTTATCTTTCAGCCTTGTCTGTGAATAATCTCTACTGTGCAATGATAAGCATACACAAGCCCGAAAACAAAAATCGAGCTGTGTCAGAAGATGCAGTCAAGTTGCAAATGCACTGCAAATGAGAAATACATTTACAATATTAGGCCAATTTAAACGTGGTAATGTTTTGGAATGAGAATGGTGATCTCTGATTTACAGAGACTGTTACATGGATGTGAAGCTCCCGTGGGCCTGAGTCAGCAAATTCTATGTCATGTAGAAACATTCACTGGTCACAGAGATGAATAGAGGTCCACTTTAGCCCTATGACAGCTGTCCATCAGAGGATATTTGTAGGCTTTAATCTCATGTAGCTTCTTGTAAGTGTAGTCATGTAGTAGTAAATCATGGTGCTTAGTATCAACTTTCTGTCATTGTTCCATAGTCTGCAACCCCCATTAGTTACACTCTCAATAAGGAATTTACAGGTGAAACTCGAATAATTAGAATATCGTGCAAAAGTTAATTTATTTCACTAATGCAACTTAAAAGGTGAAACTAATACACGAGATAAGACTCATTTACATGCAAAGCAAGATAGTTCAAGCCGTGATTTGTCATAATTGTGATGATTATGGCTTACAGCTCATGAAAACCCCAAATCCACAATCTCAGAAAATTATTACATGCAATCAATAAAACAAGGATTGTACATAGAACAATAGAATGGAAGCTATCATCCTGTGGCACTGCTGAGGTGTTATGGAAGACCAGGATGCTTCAATAGCGGCCTTCAGCTCTTCTGCATTGTTCGGTCTCATGTCTCTCATCTTTCTCTTGGCAATGCCCCATAGATTCTCTATGGGGTTCAGGTCAGGCGAGTTTGCTGGCCAATCAAGCACAGTAATCCCACGGCCATTTAACCAGGTTTTGGTGCTTTTGGCATTGTGGGCAGGTGCCAAGTCCTGCTGGAAAATGAAGTCAGCATCCCCATAGAGCTAGTCTGCGGAAGGAAGCATGAAGTGCTCCAAAATCTCCTGGTAGATGGCTGCGTTGACCCGGCACTTAATGAAGCACAGTGGACCAACACCAGCAGATGACATGGCTCCCCAAATTAACACAGACAGTGGAAACTTCACACTGGACTTCAAGCATCTTGCAGTGTGTGCCTCTCCATTCTTGGTTTCCAAATGAGATGCAAAATTTACTCATCAGAAAAGAGGACTTTGGACCACTGAGCAACAGACCAGGTCTGTTTTTCTTTAGCCCAGGTAAGATGCTTCTGACGTAGTTTGTTGTTCAGGAGTGGCTTGACAAGAGGAATACGACATTTGAAGCCCATGTCCAAGATCCGTCTGTGTGTGGTGGCTCTTGATGCACTGACTCCAGCCTCAGTCCACTCCTTGTGAAAATGTCCCCAACAATTTTGAATGGCCATTCCTGACAATCCTCTCCAGGCTGCGGTCATCCCTGATGCTTGTGCACCTTTTTCTTCCACACTTTTCCCTTCCACATAACTTTCTATTAATGTGCTTTGATACAGCACTTTGGGAACATCCAACTTCTTTTGCAATTACCTTTTGAGGCTTTCCCTCCTTATGGAGGGTGTCAATGATGGTTTTCTGCACAACTGTCAGGTCAGCAGTCTTTCCCATGATTGTGATTCCTACTGAACCAGACTGAGGCCTGGTTCACACCTGGGTGTTTTGTAGTGCGTTCGAACGCTCTGCAAAACGCTCAAACACCGATATCCTATTATTTCCTATGGGTATCGTTCACACCTGGGCGTATTACACAGGCCGTATATGAACGCGCTACAAAACGCCCTACGCCCAAAGAAGTACAGGAGCTTCTTTGGGGCGTTTTTGTTGCGCGTTTCCATTGGGATACAGCCAAGTAGCCCTCGGAAACGCGCGTTTGTCGCGCGGTTTTCTTACTGCGAATCGCGGTACGAACGCGCATATTCGATACGCCTAGGTGTGAACCCAGCCTGAGAGACCATTTAAAGTCTCAGGAACCCTTTGCAGGTGTTATGGCTTAATTAGCTGATTAGAGTGGGACACTTTGAGCCTAGAATATTGCACCTTTTCACAATATTCTAATTTCCCGAGATTGTGGATTTGGGGTTTTCATGAGCTGTAAGCCATAATCATCACAATTATGACAAATCACGGCTTGAACTATCTTGCTTTGCATGTAAAGAGTCTATCTCATATTAGTTTCACCATTTAAGTTGTATTAGTGAAATAAATGAACTTTTGCATGATATTCTAATTATTCGAGTTTCACCTGTACATCCTGTACTCATACATACTCCCTGTATTTGTATAGTTTTCTTCCAGCTGGCCCTGGCTCTTTCAATAATCCAGAGTTATATGGGTAGGCTAACTGACATGACTGCAGAAGGGAAATTAGCTTTACAAATCATGGCATGATCTGAATGGCTCTATATATTCTATAAAGTTATGCAGAATATGTCTGACTATATACATACATACATACATTAAATATACAAAAAGAAAATAAAAGGTTTACGGGTCACAAAAGCTTAGTAAAATAGGTACAAACCTTGAAAGATAATATTTAATATGACACTGTAGCTTAAAGCATCAAAACAATGAAGCCACAAAGTAATTGAATAAAAAATTAGATTCTTAACTCTGACAGCATTAAAAAAAAAAGGACAAAAATAATTAATATTTTCAACTGATAAAATATGTAAAATCTGTGCTTATGGATTAAAATATGTGTACATATATATTTAATATATGTATATTAAAAGCTGCTGAGCCAGGGACACTGGGGTCAAAATGTATATGAATGAGTGTGCAGCGCTCGGGGTCACCAATGGGTGAACTATCAAATGTACAAATACGTGTTATAAAAAAAAAAAAAATATATAGGTGTTTATAATATTTAGTGCATAATCTGCTACCATACCATGGTGGTAGCCAGTGAGATATTAAATACCAAATTTCACTTTGTGCAAAAGTGCAATGAAATAAACCTTATTATGATAAAATTCCTTGTTGCAATCAATTAGTAAACGTGCATCAAATCAATTCAAAGGTCATCTATGCAAGTGATGAATAATAAAGTCAGTCCAAACTGTTAAGTCCAAATATATCTATCTATCTATCTATCTATATATTATATTGATGATGAAAAAACTTCAAAAACAGAGTGCTTAATAATCTTTCTCCCACACCGTGTGTTCATGACAAAACTCCCCTCTGGGGTGCGACCTCACCAAACCATTATTGTTTATAGGCAATAAAGACATGAGAAGCCGATATGTGGTCCCAGCAAATGTCTCATAAGAGTCCCATGGATCGATATTTAACGAAAATAAAAAAGGGAAACTCCTCATGGTGTAGTCGACATTAACATTTAAAAAAAAGTAACTTACAGTTAAAAACGAATAGATCAGCCGCTCACAGGCAGCGTATGGATGTCCTGTACTTCCTTGTTGTGCGTGGTATTGAGATGTATAGCCCCAACGCGTTTCGTTATAAGAGACGTCCTCAGGGGGATCGCACGTCGGGCCTATAATCTCAATACCACGCACAACAAGGAAGTCCGAGGACGTCTCTTATGATGAAACGCGTCGGGGCTATACATCTGTATAACGGTTTATGTCGACTACACCATGGAGGAGTTTCCCTTTTTATTTTCGTTAAATATCGATCCATGGGACTCTGATGAGACGTTTGCTGGAACCACATATTGGCTTCTCATCTCTTTATTGCCTACAAACAATAATGGTTTGGTGAGTGCGCACCCCAGAGGGGAGTTTTGTCGTGAACACACGGTGTGGGAGAAAGATTATTAAGCACCCTTTTTTTGAAGTTTTTTAATCATCAATATACTATATATATTTGGACTTAATAACAGTTTGGACTCACTTTATTATTCATCACTTGCATAGATGACCTTTGAATTGATTTGATTTACTAATTGATTGCAACAAGGAATTTTATCATAATAAGGTTTATTTCATTGCACTTTTGCTCGAAGTGAAATTTGGTATTTAATATCTCACTGGCTACCACCATGGTATGGTAGGAGATTATGCACTAAAGATTATAAACACCTATATATATATATTTTTTTGATAACACGTATTTACACATTTGATAGTTCACCTATTGATGACCCGAGCGCTGCACACTCAATTATATTCTCAACTATCAGACATTTTTGAGAAACATCAAAGTTTGCCTGTGCCCATACTATGGCCATTAAACTACAAACAAAACAGAAAAAGAGCTTTAAAAACATGCCATCCCTGACCTCTCTAGATGCATATAAGGTAACAGTTATTTATTCTCAAAGATTACAAGGACTCAAGAGTCAGTTCCTACCAGCTTAGCAACACCTACTGATTGTTTAGATTAGAGAGCTGGCAAGCTGCCAAGATCTGATCTCATAATAAAAAAAAAACTAAGATTTCAAGGCCTGTGTTGTTAACTTTGAAAATTGATTTCTCTACAATGCTTATAGATACAGAGATGAATGAGGGTGTGTTTAAAAGTGCTTTTGCTGCTTGTTCAGGATATGCAAATACTTCAGTGTGCATTATCTGGGCACATAATCACCTATCAAATGAAAACATTTAAAGAGCAATTACACAAAAGCTAAAGACATCCCATACCAAATCAGATCTTATAACCTGTAATAGGCCAACCAATGAATGTCCTAGAAACACTGACATTTGGAGAAAGCCAATTTAACAAAGTCAGTATTTTAAAAAATATTTGCAAATGATTTGGCAGGATGTATCTAATAGAGCAACTAGCTACTAACAATGGATGCTAGGATTGACATTCAGATAATAATTAAATTCCCAAATTTACTCATTTGAAAACACCTTTACAGGAAATTTACATATGGAAAATGTACACATGACATCTTTAGTTAGATCAGGATTGCTAATTAACATTCCAATTACACTATGATGTACTTGATCGGAAGGGGGATGCTTAGAACCCAATACTTGTTGAGTCAACAGGAGAGCAAGTGAAGGGAAATCTCTCCAATGAGTATGACCACAGCAATAAAACACTTTCTCGAGCTGAGTGAGAAAGGATTAGAATCTCACAGAAATCAATAAAGATTTGACAGGAGGCTCTAACAGCTTCCCAACTTAATTCAAAAATTGTCTGGAGTTCTACTGAATCAGCATATTCGCTTTTAAACAGAGGATAGTAATTCAGTCACGCATCAAACATTTCAGGTTCTTGAGATTTTTCACTGATTTCTGATAAAGTCTAATAGCAGTGCCTTTTCTCAGGTGTAATCCCTTACTTACATACAAACCACCATGTTAAAATGTGAATGAAAATTCACTGATACCCAAAGACATTGCTATTACTATAAATGCAGTTAAGAAGTAAACATTTATGAATTTACACTACATTTCAGAACAGGCTTATACATGCTGTACTTCATTTCTGCTGTATAATAGTACAGTTGTCAAAACAAATTCTCAAGTTGGAATATGTCAGGTATGAGAACAGAATTTTTAAATCCCAAGGGCATAAAAATGGAGCAAATTTAATGGAAACTACTAAAAGTTTGCAAGACAAGAGCTCTGGTCTTGCAATAACAAGAACATTAAATCACTCCTAGTAAAACAACATAAATAAATATTTGGAAATGGAATGTCAGTACCTTTTAGCCCCACAAGAATTAAAAGATGGTAAATTTCCTATAACAATACTACACAATGAAGTCTAATAATCAGAAAAACCATTACCTAGTGACAAAAAGCAAAGTCCAATAATAATTTCTTTGCTGGTCATTACTCCACTAATCAGCCTGTGCAGGACACTATTGTCACTGACAAAAGTGATCAAGGCTTCTGCAAACTTGGCATAGCAGGAAATGTTCACAGGAGCACAGCGATGGAAGAATGGAATAGGTGCACTGGTGACACAAGGAGAAAACAAAAACAAAAAAAAGGGAAAAAAATTACTCCTCCCGAAATATAAAATGGAAATGTAACATCAACAAACAAATGGAACGGTGAATGGAAGCCACAATTTTGACTGTAATATTAATCAATAGTGGGTGATAGTCTACATATCTTTTAAAAGCGGTTATGAATGAATTTTGGGAATGCACATGGTGAGCAGTGGCTGATTATGTCATCAATGGGGTTGAAAGGATGTGAAAGCCAAATCCAAAATAGTGTGGGGACAATCTAAATAAACCAGCATTTTTGCCAAAGGCCACCAGTTGTTTGACCTATTATTAAATACTAAATTGTGAAGGTTGAGATTTCAATCTCAGGAGTCCTTACTTCATCAAACGTGCTCTTACGGTATCATCTTGTATTTGTATTGTGAACTTACCTGAGCATGCATAAAAAGCACTTCATTTTTGCACATGTAACCACAAGAAGGTATTTATGAATTCCAGCCATGAGAAGGTATTAATTGGAGGTAGAATCTGACCAATAATTTACAAACTGAAAATTCTACCTCTCAGCCCTTAGCAGAATGAGGGCAAAACTGTTGATGAACATGGTTATTATTGAGGTCACTCTAACTTTTGTATGATTCAGCACAACATTGGACAGCTAGAAGTGTCAGGAGATATCCGTAATGGCAGCCTCCATATCAGTACAACATTCCTGTGAGGTGAGCTTCCCGATACAGCTGTTGAACGTAAGATTGTGAAATGCTGGATGCCTTTAGTCCAAACCGGACCATGGCACATATGTCCCCTTCATCATCTGTTGGTTACTGTTTTTATCCAATAGTGGCCACTGTCGGGGATGTGTGCCAAGTACTCCTCATTCTCACTCCATAGGCACAACCGTGCATGTTCACCAGTATGAATGTGTATTTTGCCTCAGTGGGAAGACTATTTAGCTGCTGCACCATACTTTAACAAGCAGCTGAATTGCTAATATACTACCACCCCCACCAAATGCATGTACTGGGATGAGAGTTTTTAAATTACTTCATACATTCTGATAACAAACTCTTCTGACTAACAAAAGAGGGACAGATGTATGAACTAATAATAAATGTTGGATATCCATTTATTCAGAATGCTGAGAAGACAGAGCACTGTGGACTTCTTAGGACCAAGAAGCTGACCTGGAACAATGTTTGTTTTTTTCCCCTCCTCTATGGTGTTAAAAACTAGCTAGGAATCAACATAACATAGTGCTATTATGTTTTATTTTGACTTTCATTTTAAAATGATAACTCACTAGGGTTTTTTTGTTTTTTTTGTTCAGTATACAACAAATAAAAGTGTCTCTTCTATACATCACACTGTATATTCTGAATGACCAACATTGGAAAGAAAAAAACACTTTTACAAGAGGAGGTCGCACATGGAACATGAGATAATTGTTTTCTTTTCACATGATAAAAAGGGACGATCTGCAGAAGATTTCAACGCAATATTTAGCAATATTCTATTAGCTGAACAGCAAGCATATCCTCACAGAGAGTTGCTCAAGCGATAGCAATCTTTCACTTGTCTTAAAGATCACTGAAACCAATCAAGCAGAAGCCCAATATCAGGACTGCGGCATTCACAGGCAAAGCATGAGGTAAAATAAATCTTGGCTGTATCCACTCGTCTCATAAAAGGTCATAATTAGGAAGAAACATAGTGATCAAAACAAAAGTTTACAGAACACAAAGCTCGTTTTTGAACAGGTCTCTAAAAAGAAAATGAAGGGACAGGAGAATGATATCTGATCAAATGTCAATAGCCTTTAGCCACTGCAAATAACTAAGGAGTCTCTTTTAGATACTGCTGTCAGGATCTGGTATAAGAGGAATGTACACTCTTTAACCCCTTCGTGACTGACGACGTACAGTGTACGTCGCCAGCAAAGATATACATGTACATCTCACCAGTTTGTAGTAATGGGTAAAAACTCTTATGACTGTGTATAGTGTGTAATTGTAAATGTACATGAAAGCTATACTGTCTCGCTGAGAGAGCACCACATATAAGGTTGTTTTGTGTTTTCAAAGTCTCATTATATATGCTGGCTATGGCTTCTGCCTGCAGGACTACACAATGACTGAAGTTTATTGCTTTCTCTCAAAATGCAAGTCTATTAGTCAGCTGACTCACAGAAAATAAAAGCCAGTGCACAAACCACTGTAAACATAATGAAAGGGCTGTAGTGATCATTCTATATTAGGCCCTAGATATTTGCCCTTTTGGTTTACATACAAAAAAACGAACAAGGTCGTCTCAGTTGTTGTGCAAACAGATATGTTGCCCTATAAAATCAAAATTTCTATTTTTCAAGGCATTCATATTTAATTTTTTTTGGTTATTTTTATTTATTAGTTTCTATTTTCGTGTTGCATTAAAAAGGGCAAAAGCAAAATTGAAAAAAGCCTATTTCATTTGTAAATAACTTTGCAATGCATTAAACCAGAAACATAAATTTTAGAGTCATTTTACACAGGACATATTATCTAATAAGGTTTATACTTTTTATCCACAGTAAGATTTTTTTAAAACTAATAATTTTCTGTCTTTTGGTTTGTTACTTTTTAGGTCTATGGATTGCATAAAAAATTTAAATCGTTTCTGCAAGACAACATTGCCAAAAGAAAGCCATGCTTGTCCTAAAAAAAAAAAATATAGGTACAGTATTACTTCAGTAGTGCCTGACATGGGTAACACTGGAAGCTTTCATTTCAAATGCTGTCCTATGGGAGTACTTGCTAACAAAGTTGGTAACAAAACAGTAATATAAGTAAAATGGTATTAAGAACATTTGTGAGGACAAAGCCAGAAATCATCACATATTTTATCTCATCTTCCTATCTCATCCTTCCCAAAATTTTAGTCAGCTCAGGGCCAGATTGCCGTTTGTGCACTATTGTTGTGGGCTAGTGTGTACTTGCAGTTCCCCACTCTGGGTCTGTATACCTAGAACCAAACTGCTCGGGTGGAACTCTGCCGTTCTAGTCACTGGCTCTTATAGTGACTCAGTCATGAGAAAAGTACAAGAGGTGCCATTGGAGGCCTCCTTCGAAACTGCTAGATGCCTGGGTGTGTCCATCTTTGGTATATTTCCTTCATAATCCTGAAATGAGTGTCAGAATAGTTGTAAGAACTACTCATCTCTATACTGTTTCTGGGTGAGCGACTCATACAACATTGAAGTAAAAGTTAATTCTCAAAGGAGAAGTTCCGCAATGGCAGCCTCCATTAATCTATCATGCCAATGTACCTAAAAGCAGACGATACAATCTAATTTGTACATTTTTCTTTAGATTTACCAACTATGTACTATAAGGGCTGGCTGATTGGATAAAGCAGGTGTATGGGGAAGATCTTTGCAGCTAAAGGTGGTGCTTCAGTAACAGGAGCAGCAGCTGGATGATGGTTCCTTCAGGCTGAATGGCTGTAAAGAGATTGCGGATTGAGTCAGCACTCAATCCCTCAGCCTTAACCCCCTACAGCAGTAAAATCGGCAATGGTGGAAATTTTGAATAGGTGCCCAAAGGGTTCAATCAGTAAATTAGCTCCTGATGCTTCTGTCTGACCAGCCCTAATCATCAAGTTAGTCTTCAGAGAAAGGCAATATGTTGGAGCTATATAAATAATTGTAATCATAATTTTCCCACCTGGGGATGAGCCACAGCTCTGGACCCAGAAAGCACTCCGGGGCTAACATATGGTACTAAAGATCTGGAAAGCACCACAATTAGAGCTGCAGCTAACGATTATTTTCATAATCGATTAGTTAGCCGATTATTAAGTTCGATTAATCGAATTTAAAAAAAAAAAAAAGTCTCCAGTGATGGAATACTAGTTTGTATTGAGATTGTAGTCCATCACGGGAGCAAGCTTGGAGCGGTGGAAGTAAAAAAGAGCAGCGTGTGACGTGTGCTTCAGGCCGCGTGTAGAGCCCCGAACAGGGAAATCAATTGATAGCCGACGAATCGACGATCGAAAACGTTGGTAACGTTTTCAATCGTCGATTTTAATCGACTAAATCGATTAACTGTTGCAGCTCTAACCACAATGCAGAGCCCAGTGCCCAGAGATCCCATTCCAGGTTAGTCTGCATGTTAAGTGGACTTGTCACAACCTCTCTGAATCCGTCAATGAACGACAGAGAAAAACGGTTTAATTATTGTCTGTGTTCAGCTCCCCTCAATTCCTGTTTTATGGAGCACTAATCAGACCAGAAAGTTAACCAAGTCCGTCCAGCAGGAACAGAGACTAATTAAGACCTAAAAGATTTTCTGAACCTTGTCTTCTCTATCCAAAACTGAAATTGTTTTGGGTAGGCCTACTTTAGAGGACAACTTTACTTTTGCTAAAACAAAAAAAAAAAACAAAGAATGACCCTCCCAGGTGCTTACTTAACTCTATGTGAAGGTGGAGATGACCACCACTGACATCAGAGAGGTTAGTGAAGACCTGAGTGTAGTGAAGTTTTAGCTTAGAATAGATTCAGGGGCCAGGGAGGGTGGGATAGAATTTGTTCTTGGTAAAAGTCATACTTTAAACATATACTGTACATTCATGCAATAATTTGTGAGCATTAATGGAAGACAACATTGGAATTTTTGACCGATTTTGTTTACCATAAGGCCATCAGCTTTATTTAAGAATGCATAGTGTTAAACACAGTAACCCATAGTGACAGATTAGAAGGAATCTTGCACTGGTCTGATTTCAGCTGAATGAATTGTGATAGTCAACAACAACCACTAAGAATGCATTCTGCTGAAACCAGATTAATACAGGATTGGAGTGGTTGGCATAGATAACTTCAGTTAAGAATTAGATCTATTTGTTGAACGAGTCAGTAATTTCTGAACAACACACTGCCCTAAAAACTAATCTAGCAAACTGTGGGATGCCTAAACAGAGCTCGTTTGCATTTTAAATTTACACATTTATTCATGTAGCAAAGTTAATGTCTTAGCAAATTATTTTTTACTTTGCCATTTAAACATTTGACAGCAAACAGACTATGTTTTGTAAACATTACTAAAAATATTAGGGTTAAGACATACGTTTTAACCCTAATAGTTTTAGTAATGTTTACAAAATTGGTTTCTGGCAATGGTTGTTTCTGTGCTGTGTGCATCTGTAAATGTTAAGACAGTTTCATAAGAGCACTCTATTATCAATTTGCCTTACGAGGCTCAGCGAAAAAAGAATCAACAGGAAATAATTCTGCCTGCTCTAGATGAACTTTAACGTGTTTAAAATTATGATGGTCAGTCCAGCAAGGAAGGTTACTAAAGTTGTTTTTTTTAGTGTCACGCTCTATGCTTTATACAGCAAAATCTAAAAACAGAGAGGGATGAGAATAAAATGTACAGCGGCATAAAGAATTTTCTTTTCTTTGCAAGCAGCAGAAATCAGTTCAAACATATTAAATAGAACTCTAGTAGTAGGTAAGATCTCTGCACCATTTCTCATTTCATTTTGTGCTGTCAGATAGTTGGGTTAAGACTGCCTGTTGACTTTTTCCATTATGTGAGCTAGGGTCTCACCTCTTGATAATATGAGGCATCACAGCACTTACTATGGGGCAGAGAAAAAGAAAAACATCTTCTTTCCACAATGAAAAATAAATATAATTTTAGACCAAAGTGCTTCTCTAGGACAGAAAACTAGCAGCACTGATATTCATTTGCTTGCCAGACAAATAGAAGTGGTAAATTGGTCTGTTTTTTGTTTAGCATTAAAATCATTTTTTTTTAAATGCTTAGGGCTCACATTTAGAATGAAGAGAACCAATGGGTGGGTGTCTTTTCCAAGTGTGTGCTCTATTCAGGTCTCCACGCTGCAGAGTGTGACACATCTGCACTTTATCGCAGTGCAACGCACATCACATCAATGTGGTGTGGATGGAGCACATAGAAAAAAAAACAACTGTTTTCTATGTGCCTTAGTGGTGACTGGCATTTCTTAGTTACTGGAAATGCCAGTCAATGTTTATGGTGTGACCAAGCCTTCATTCAGGGGTTCGATACTTTAAAGAAGGGGTGGGCAACTCTGGCCCTCCAGCTGTTGTGGAACTACAAGTCCCATGAGGCATTGCAAGACTGATATTTACAGGCATGACTCCTAGAGGAGAGGCAGAGGCATGTTGGGATCTGATGTTAAAGCATAGCTGGAAGGCCAGAGTTGCTCACCCCTGCTTTAAAGGCTCAGTTAAAAACTTTGGAAAAGGAAAAGTGAATGTTTTGTCCACAGGCACACTTTAAACTCTAGCTAACCCAGGTATATAAACGTATACAACTGAATTGCAAACTTTTACGTCTTTCCCAACAAGACTCTAAATATACGAGTAGCTGTAAATATTTTCACTGGTTTCAGTTAATAAGTAATTTGTGCAGTTCCAACAAGCTTACATCTAAAAAAAACTAGAGCAAACCTGAAGACTAATTCTACCTGCTCCCCCAAAACTAACCCCAATTTTTAAAAGGATGTATACTAGTAGAAGCCAACTTCTAATGATGATGCCTTCAGTGCTTGGTAGAATTACCAATTTGATGTGTAGTTTCTACCTTCCCTATTTGCTTCTAGTGGCAGCGTGTTGTCAATGCACAGATTTAGTCCCCATTCACACCTAGGCATTGTGTAGCTGAAAGGGCTAAGCACTCATTGGATTTTCATTGTTTTCAATGGCACCTGTTCATATATGAGCGTCCGGTCAACTGTAGCAAAACGTCTGTCGCTGAAAAAAGTGCAGGAGCTACTTTTGTGCAGATTTCTGCATGTTGGGCTCCATTGTCTTCATTGGGAACGCCTGTAAACAACACAGGAGTTTTCTGGGGAACAATATTACAAGCTGAAACCGCGTGCCAAAACACTTTGAAAAACGCTTTGTTTGTTGAAAAATGCATGTTGATGCGTGTTTAATGCCTGAAACGCTGATGCTTAGGTGTGAACCTTAAAAGAGAAAGTAGCAGCAGGACAATATAAAACATTTGCTGCACCAGCTTTTTATGCCAACCTAATGGTCTTTCAATAAATCAGTTTTGCCACATTTAAACTCCAGCAGTGAACAGATTCAAAGCAAGCAGTATGTATGTATGTATGTATGTATGTATGTATGTATGTATGTATGTATGTATGTATGTATGTATGTAACATGGTTGTACTGCAAGCATGTTATTTTGGGTTCCGAGGTGGGATCCATCCAAATGCTTTCTTTTTTTAGTGCAATAATATACACTTTAATAGGTTTCATTAAAAGGGTAAAACACAAGATTTGTACAATAGCACGAGGTGATGGGTTTCATAAACAGGACATAACATTTTCTGATGACCTGGCCTTAAAACATCTATTTACCTACCAAAGCCAAACAAATGAAAATTCAAACCTAACAAGGTATGTCAGAATGCTTTCCATGACATCACTATTGCCAAACATAAGTGAGATGACAGCCTACACAATAACTTCATTTATAAAGTAGAAGATTACACATTTGTAAGTCTGTTGTAAAATGGTTAACCACAAAAAAACAAAAACCCCACAAAGTTCAAAGCCATATACTCAAGTTATGCATGAAATCAGGCAGAATGGTTGGACCCATCTTTAACTCACCTTACTGGCACTGGAAGCTTTGGGCACAAAGACGATGCTTTCATACTGTTTGTGTACTGGCTAGGCAATAGTGCATAATCACAAAGATTTGACCCTGTGAAGATAAAGCAAAGATCACAATTATCAAAATTCCAATTAAATGGTAAACAGTACAACTAATTTGATTTAGCATGTAACTCTTCTAATATGTCTGTCTGCCTAAAGAGGACCTTTACCCCTATCTTTAAAATAACAAAGACACCTTTAGAAAATGTTTAGTAATGACAATCTACAAACACATACTTCTAGATAATTGCTGGCTTTCTATTCTTTGCATTCCTTATTTCTCTTTTCTTTCCCAGTCTTCTGATAGTGGTCATGTTTACTAAGGGTAGATTACTAGCTCTCCTTTTACTTCCTGGATTTCTGGCGCACGTGACCATGTACATCATCTCCGGGGAGGAAATGCCTTTCCCTGAGATCTCATGAGATTACAGAGGAGATTTCCCAGCAATGCTCTGCTGATGACAAGGCAATCCCAGTGTGCATTGCTTTGGCAAACTGAAGTCATTTTGCCCTTTCAAAGCAGGAAGTGAATGCTCTGCAAGTGGAAGTATTTCACAATCACAGCATTTTACACCCGACATGTTTAGGTTATTATTAATCATCATACATAGGAGGGATGCATAGGTAGAACTTGAAAAAGCTAGTTGCCTGTACCCTGTTGACTAATTTGCTTCAATACGTTGACTTCTGACATTTCTCTGATTTTTCTGATCTGCATTCTTATGTATCAGTGAGTCAAAGCATTCAAGCAAGAGCATGGCAATTAGCAGAAGGAGGTCAGCAATTACAGGTATTGGGGTATTATGCCTCATTCAGACAAGAAGATAGCATGCTGCATTCAGAAGCATTTAGCTACTAGATACAGCAGCCTATCTGCTCGTCTGAATGAGGCCTAATATTCCACAGGATGGAGAGAACAGCTTTCTTATTTATAATTATAGCTCAAAAAATTGCCTTCTAACTGGTTTCTAATGTTATGTGATTAATGTATTACAATTTTAATATAACCCTCCAAAGAATATATCTCTGTTGATAGAGAAATAAAAAAGGGAAACAGGGTTTTCTCAACTCCCATGTGAAATCTACCTGCTACACAAAGAAAGTGTTACTACAATAATGATCTTAGGCTGTGGTGTAGCATTTGTTAAAGGTGAACTCCAGGAAAACTACCTAGTACAATGTTGAAATTCATATATGTGAATTGTTTAACGAGCCAAGCATTTAGGGTTTGGTTAAGCCAAGCCCTGGACCTCTTGGCTGACTATATTAAACCAATACAGCTGAGTCCAGAATCCAACGCAGCATTTCACTGGACATTGAGGCAGCATCAGCGCACAGATAAAGTCATCCCTCTGCTCTCCCCTCATGTAATATTTTCAAGTATGTGTGACTGACAGTACCGTACAAGGCAACAGGCCCTAATTGGCTCAGAGTGCAACCCTCTAGTTCACCACCAAATCAGGAATCTGCTGTATAGGAGACTTTAGGAGGCTGATGTAATTTTTATATTTTGCATAAATAGCTAATTGGATTGAAAAGTTTTTATCTGCCAGAAATGTAGCTTAAAAGAGAATGCCACTCACTTGCTAAAAGTCACAGATTTAACCATTTAGTTCACTGTAGCCAAGACCAACCACGAAGGATGCCAGGAGCCCAATGGTTGATAACTGGATTATATTTCATACAAACAGTATTGTATAAATAAATATGATACAGAAAATGCCCTGTCTTTAAGACACAATATGTGAAAAGTGTGCAATTTGGCAACTAGCTTTGATTTTTTTTACATTTTATATGGAGGGTAGAGTGTCACTGTTACCATACCTATTGTTCTTCTACTGGCAGACCACTAGATATGTAGTGCCGAATATGGAGGTACTAGCATAAAACATCATATTATAAAAATATATTTTCAAAATATTACTTCCTATGTGCACCTGGAGGAAGAAGAGAAGAAGAGAAGAAAAAGAACTGGACAGAAGACATCTGGGGAAAAAAAAGATAAGTCTACAGTTTTTTGTTGTTTTTTTTTTTAAAGGGTTGGGGGTATCCCATTCCTGGATATGGGCTTTAAGCGCCATACTTTTGAACAGAGACCATGTCCAATCAACTGCTGCAATTCTCAGGATGTGTTAGACCTTTCAGAGTTTCCCATGGCATTTTGTGCTGGTCAAGCTTGAACAGAGTAGAGATTATATGTGTGTGTGTGTGTGTGTGTGTGTGTGTGTGTGTGTGTGTGTGTGTGTGTGTGTGTGTGTGTGTGTGTGTGCGCGCGCGTGCGTGTGTTTCCATCCACTGAAGTACACAGGAATTCTGCAACAATCAGGACATCCAAAAAGAAGCCCAACTGAGGGGTGGGAAACTGCCACAGAACCAGAAAAGGAATTTCACTATAGGACAGGAAAACCAACGACCCAGAGGTGGTTGAGGAGGATTAACCTGATGCCCAGACCAAGAAAAGTATTGCCACCAAAAGGGAATGACTACCCCAAACGACACAGAGTCTGCACCAGCAAGGTTTGAGTCAAAGTAACCACCAAGTGGAGAAATATAAAACTACATGAATGAAGAGAGAACGCCAATGGAACTACACTCAGTCAGATAAACTGGCAAACAATGGGCAAAACGGATGCAAGAAGAACAACCTATCATAATAGACAAAAGTGGGAGCACAACAACCCCATACTGGTGCAGCAATACCAGAAACAGTAAGAAGAGTGGACCTGTTTAGGACACTCAGAAGTGTCACTAGAACCTAACAGGCCTGTCTAGCTGATTCAGGACATTGGGCGTACAAGCACTCTGATCTCCCTGATCCAGTGAAATGTCCAAAGCCATGGAGTGAGGGGGAGTAATCTTAGCCAAAGAGAGAAGGATAAATCACATGAATAAACACAGTAGCAGGAAAGATATTTTGAGGAACTTCCCATGAGGGCTGGAAATTTGCCACAGTAGAAAAGTATAACTCCAAACAATTCGAACCTATGAGTGTTCCGAATGCTATCTACCACAGGAGGTGTCTGTAGAAGGGTTGCAGTGTAGGTTGCCTGCTATGTGACCTATGATTTAAGTGGGAGTTAAACTCAGAGCTCCTCTAACCTTCCTGCAGATCTCTTGCATAGTGCTAATAACAGTGTCAAGTGCTGGTCTAAAAAGAGAGGATGTCCCTCAAAGGGAAGACAAACCAGCTGTTCCTGGAATGTCTCATTAGCATTCCATGCAGGTAGCCAGAGTTCCCTACACATTTGTACAGACATCAGTCCTATGTGGGACAAAAGTTCAGAGGCTTGTAATAAACTGTCACATCCAAAGCACAAGACCCCAAGACATCTGCTCTAACTGATCCATAAAGTAGGAACCTACCCCAGTGGTGCAAGAATTTTCTCCAAGCAGTTCAATCCATTCTGACATGGTTTGACAGATCAGAGTTACTGCCAACATAGGACGGAGGGCCAACGCAGCTGATTTAAACTGGGATCAAAGCAGGGAATTTCATTCCCCTCAGTGATGTCCCCAAGGGTGCTGTAAATATATCTTCCACCCCCTCTAGTGGTACCTCTTAACGTGGATCACTGGAGCATCCAGATCGGGCACAGACCACCTATTAGTGAATCCCTTCTCAAAGACAAAATGATCTGGAAGTTTCATGTAGGGCTTCTAGTCCGCATAAAGTCTTGAAATGGTGGGTGTAGCAGAAAGGTTTTTGAAGCCATAGGTGATCTAAAAGACCCAAGGCTTATCACAGTATGCTGATCCTCTGAATCTCAACAGTTGGGAGTGGGATCCCCTGTTGGGATCCTTTTGTATCTTAACAATTGGCAGAGGCTGTTTTGGGGTCACCATAATCTCCTGCAGCTCTTTCAGACATACAAGAGCGTTTCAAACCTTTTTGATGCAGTGCACTCCGTGGACCGTTGAGATAACACAGGCCAAATCCTTACAATATTAAAGTATTTATTTAGTGACCTGTATACCTTTAGTGATCTGCAGTAATTTCAGGAGGGTATTAGCACCCCCATCCTTACCAGTTGTGACTCCTGAAAGGGAGGGACTCCCCATTGAAAGCTACAGGAAATAGGGTGAGACATTCCAATCTGCTATTCTGCAAAGTGGCATTTGCCCCTGCAGTATTGACCAATTTGATAATGTGAGATCACTATTAGAATTAGGCAAGACTTGCCACAACAGCTTAAAGACTTAGAAGATCTTGCCACCCGACCCCACAGTTTTATTTCATTGCCACACAACTTCAACGCCTGGCCACATTCATTCGATACCCCCCCTCACATTCAGCCTTCAAAATAAGTTTTCACTTGTTTCAGGGAACAAACCCTTTATATGCCTAAGAAACACTTAACTAATTGAAAACCCACTCGCACATGCCCATTGTCCCGTTGTTGAGACATGTCTGGGCAATGAAAAAAGAAAAAAAGAAAAGGCTAGTTGCACTCCTTACCGGTATGACCCCGTGATCGGGGAGGGGTGTTCGGAATGACTGCGGATGGCGCCGCCAAATACAGATAATTGCAGAAACGTCACCAGCACACCAAATCCTTATAGGATCAAAGTTCGTAGATTTTATTGCAAACTCATGTCAGTTACACAAGCGCTTTCGGGGCCACACAGGGTCCCTTCATCAGGCATAGCAATGAGGGCATAGCAATGAGGTCATTGCTATGCCTGATGAAGGGACCCTGTGTGGCCCCGAAAGCGCTTGTGTAACTGACATGAGTTTGCAATAAAATCTACGAACTTTGATCCTATAAGGATTTGGTGTGCTGGTGACGTTTCTGCAATGTCTGGGCAATGGTGAAGGGCCTTGCTAGGGAAATCCAGTTTAATGAACTACTTAGAGTTTCTGAAATTGCAGACATTTTAGAGATTGGCTAAGGAGAGTATACTCATATCCCACTTGTGTGTTAATCACCATTTCAAATCTGCAATCTGATTTTAAAGTAAACCAGGGAATGTTTAATTAATACCTTCAACTCTGGCATGCAGTCCTAACAATATGCTTACTATATCTCTGACACCCCTATATTTAGCAATATTGCTGGAGTTGATAACGAAGGGTCTTATTTCTGCTGTTTATGCACAGTTGTTGGTTACATTTTTGAACCCATACCGGATGATACGTGGCATGATATACTGCAAAGCGGTTTAGTCCATATCCCTATCCCCTCCTACAAACCTACACAGCTTTTTATTATGCATCACGTGTACCACACTCCCTAGTTCCTTTGTAAACTCCTAATGCAGCAGGTATGGTCAACGTCATGGAAATTTGATAAACCATAAGCTTAAAAAGTACTGGGCAGAAATCACAATAATTTAGAGGGTCCTTGGTACCTCCTTGAACAATTACCCCAATTACTTGCATCCAGGGACACTATCATTCTTTCTACCTAAATACGTATACATCCTTGGCGGTTGCCAGATTGTTCTTTTTAGTCTGCAGGATGTTGGCTGGAACATGGATTTCCACAACCCCTTCCTCTACAGAGGAATAGCTACAAGAATTAGACAAATGCATTGCATTTCAAGAAGCACACCTACTTTCTTCAAAACGCTATGCATAAATCTGACCGCACCTTGTCTCGCTGGTTGATTGCGATGGATCATAGTAAAACCGGATATGTGAAGTTAGGTGCCATTTCCTATTAGGTTTGTTGTACTACATGTATTCTTAAGCTGAAACCAGTTGCTTTCAAAGGCTGGGCATTGCTTGTTTTAGAGCTGTATGTGACATATTGTTCTACTGTGTCCTGTTCAACAAACTGTGTATTATTTCTAAAAACTTTTTGAAAAATAAAATCCAAGTTCAACATTTTTGCAAGAAACAAGTTTTTTCTTAAACCAGAGAAAACTCAAGACTTTAGCATTTGCAGGATTGCAGGTTTATTTGTGTAGTTTAGAATATTACATGAACTGCAACAGGTTTTTGCAACAGAGGTACTGAACATCTTATTTTTGACTATTGGGTTTGTAGCACCCATTAGAGCTGGCATTCATTTAGCCAGTTACTTTTTTTTTTGTTCTTTATAGCTGAAAACATACTTTTTGCATTTGTAAAATACATTCAAATGTACTCCTTAAAATATGTAGCTTGCAGACTACTTATGCTACTTTTTCTCTTTTTAATAAAGGTGAATAAAAGAATGTTATACTAGTAAGCACCAGAATTGCTCTAGAGGTCAGTTGTTCCCCTGACTGTTATTCACTTGCATTTCTCTATCAGGATTTACATCTACAGCAGTAAGAAAGACATTTATGTATTCATCTCCACTGTCAGTGGGGTCATAAAGGAGTCCTTGCAGTGTTTTTTATGTGTTCGTGGAGCTTGCATGTTTTGTCATTTTACATGAAAGCTAATGAAACTGCCAAGAGTATAAAAAGTGGATTGTTAAAGTACAGATCAGAGAGTGTTATGTCTCAGTGGCAGTAACTGGCATCTGACCATTTTTGAATGCATTCGTGCATTACAGCAACATGCAGTGATCTTTTCTGTTATTTAAATTAATGGTCTTCTAGTCCACAAAGCATTAAATACTTGATGTTTCTATGAAGAAAAGACCGTGATCTTCAACTACTTTTGCAGATGTTCCAACAAGTTGAAAAATAAAAAAAATAAAAAAATCAGTAAGTGGCAATATATGCTTTTTCATTTGTTATTCTGTCCTTTTGTACACATTCTTTTATGAGTGATGCATGTAATGCTTGAAATAGGAGCATTGGATGTGGAGTTCTACACATGTGTGATCAGCCCAAATATTAAAATCTCTGGTATTTGCATTTAAAGTGAATCTAAAAAAATATGTTTCTGGATAGAGCAGGGAGGTGTTAGAAGTTTGCTGCTGCTTTGTGTCCCTGCAGGGGAGATTTGCCCTCCATCTTTCCTGGTGACCACTGTCACAAAGATAGAAAACAAGGGAAAATCTGAAAGTTGTCCCTGGGTCACGAATAGAGGGGACATCTTTCAAAGGAAGCATTAGTTCTATTCGGTTTATTTCTTACTTTATTGATCTCTCTGCTCACTTACTGTTATTTGAGGAAATCTCTCTCTACCTCATGCAAAAAATGTTAGATGGGAAAGCAATGAACACTTTTCTCTGTGTACATAAAACATTTGTATTACCAGTTGTACCTGTTTTCAGTAAAAGTCCCATGGAATGGGACACTTACCATTTTTTTCAGCAAATTTTTGAACATCAGACAACGTTTTAAGCTCTTCCTGCGGGCACTGGGAAACGCACAATGCTACAGATTTTATTTTTCTGTTTACCAAGTCCAGTTTACAAGGATCCAGAAAGAATACATACCTAAATGTTACAAATAAAAAAAGTAATCAATCATCGTGGATATCTACAAAAGAGTAAAATAATAAATGCGGTTTTGATTTTTTATAATGCAGCAATAGACTAAATCACAACAAAAGTCAGCAAAGCAATTTAAAAGTACACAGAAGAAGAATGCATAGTATGCACTTGTTAGAAAGTACACTAAAACGTATCTCATAGCGCCACGGAACTAACTAGAAACAAAAAAGCCCCAAAGTTCTCAAATGGGCACTCTGTATTATGAGGAAGTTATGTAGAAGCTGTGATTACACTAACTTTGGGCAATTGCATTGCATGGTGGATTTAAGAGACAAGTAACACGCTCAAAAATACATCCAAAAAACGCTGCAAGGGGTTTCTGCTTAGTAAGCTGCTAAAAGAAAAAACACTCAGGGTTCTCTATTACCCTCTTTCATTATAACTATATTGATACCCAATAAGCTTTTCAACAGTTTGCTGAAAAAAAATTCTAGTCCACAGAACCTTTTCAGGTCATGGAATAATCATGGTCTACGGGTTGATAGGAGGTTCAATTTAAAAGCCCAACTCAAACCAGAACTCTTTTTTTTTTTGAGTGTGGAAAGAATGAACACTTGTGTCACATATGACAGAATGAACACTTCTGTCACATTTTAAAAGCTGTGCCTCAGAGATTTTTCTTTTAGTGTTGTAAATACTGTGCCCCTGCTACGGAGATTTCCCTGTCATTTTCTGTTCTGTCTGACACCTATCACCTGGACAGGAGGTGAAGGAAAATCTCTCACTCATGGGGACACAGCAATATTAAAAAAAAAAAAAAACCTGATACTCTAAACTTGTCACACAAAATTTAGTCTTGAGCTAGGCTTTAAAGACAATCTTTGCAATGCGTGAACGCACGTTTGTTCACAAGCGTTTTTGCTGCCGCACGCGAGTCTATTTAATCAATGGGCAGTTGCATGCGTGACAGTAGCTCATGCAGCATTTTCAGGTGTGAGCATCCTGCGTGTGCATATGCGTCAGACATGCAAGAAAAAAAACAATGCGGGGCATTCACAGCTGAAAATGCTGCATGAGCTACTTTGTCACGCGTGCAACTGACCATTGATTGAATAGGCTGACGCGTGGCAACGGAACAAATGTGCATACACACATGCACGGTTTCAAATACATTTCACTTACTTTCGGTCGGTATGGTCTAATCCACTGTTTTCAAAGCCTTCTATCTTAGCATTCTTCTGTCCACAAATATTTCCATAGCTGTCATAACCAGAGATTAAACGTGAGGCAGCTCCAGTGGCTATGGAAAAGCCACAAATAAAGCCCTGCAAAAATAAAATGGAATAGCAAATCAACTTTTAATGTGTGCTTTCAGATTATTATAAATATTCAGAACATGAATAATATTCTCCCCTTCCGCTCTGGCAGTTTAAGAACCCCTCAGTCACCATGTCCAAAGCAGTGCATTGAACATGAGGATGCCTAGGGAT
>NW_017307118.1:233795-250959 GCF_000935625.1 Nanorana parkeri
AGACCCTACACGAAAATGAGCACTTAGCCCTTGCTTACATGTTAGGCCTGAAAATTACCTAAAACCCCCAAACATTATATATCGTCTGAAAGTCAACACCCTGTACAATAAAATGGTGGCAGCTGAAAATGTTTATGTTGCACGACATTAGCACAACTTTTTATCAAACCCAAAAAGTTTGTGAAGAATGCATTTAAGCTAAAATTTAGTGCCCCAACACACTATATAATACCCATTTTTTTAAACTAAAATATAAAAGATGAGGTTACAACGAGTAAACAGATACCCAACATGCACAGGTTAAAAATTGTGTGTGTCCGTGAAACTGCGACAGTTCAGTAGCACAAAAAGTCCATAGACAACGCTTTAAAAGCCCCTACAGGTCATCACTTTAGAGATATGTATAAATATTGGCTCTAGAATTATTGCTCTTACTTTGGCATGGGCGGTGATACCCAACATGTGTAGTGCAGGCATCGTTTTCATAGGTGGGCACACCGGACGCACGTTTACGTGAATATGCACATGCTCCCAGGTGCGGGGGACTTAAAAAATATTTATTATCTTTACATTTATTTTTAAAAACAGGTTTGTTTTTTTTACAAGCCCATGTGATAGCATATTGGTGGTGGCAGATACTCTAAGGCGATACTGGGGGTCCAAAAGACCCCTAGTATCACCTTTCCACTCTAAATAAGCCATTCAAGTGCAGATCGCACATCAATAGCTTATTGCTTGGCTTCAGGAGCCCAGCAATGACAGCTCAGGGACCGGAAGTGATGCAATATGCGTCGCTCCCCATAGAACGGGAAGGAGAGCGGTGAACGGATGTTCGCAGCTCTCCCCCCCAGCTTCCTGCCAACACCCGAGAAGCAAGTCCCGAGGAGGGGCAGTGGAGCCTGGGAAACACGGCAGGGCCGTTGGGCGGGGGCGGCCACTTTACCGGCCCGTAGAAGCGGCCTGGCGACAGCCGAGTCGCCAGAATCGCTTTGACTGTAAAGCCGGCCACTGGCTCTACAAATATGAACAGAGTGCAGGTGGCTTTTGTCTGTGTAAGCCCTTAAGGACCCATAACGGAATTATCCCGTCATGGTTCGTGAAGGGGTTAATAACTGACAAGTTTAACAGGTATTTTCTGTACTTGCTGATTGTTGTTCTTTGATGTAGTGGCTAAAAAGACTGGTAAGCTGCTAAATACACCCAATTTACACTTTTTAATGGGAGTTTTGAGGTACAAAAACAAATCTATCCAAACAAATATAAAATAGTACAATTTATTAGGATATGTATAAAAACAGGACTATAAAGATAATGTAAAATACCCCCTCTATTGAAGGCCCACCAACGTATCGACCCTTTCTTTTAGGGCATTACCCAACATATAAAATGTCTGTATGTCAAGGTGAGTAATACCAAGATCGTGTCCCAGAATTTTCATGAACTTGTTTCGTGGAAATACTATCCACTTGTTCTGGAGGACCAAACAGAGGCATATAAAGACACGAAGTCTTCAAGAAGATTCTTTCCCTCTGGGTGACCCTGTAGTTCTGCCACTGATGCCAAGCTGTAGAGGGACTACAAATCCCAGCAATACATTATACAGCAATGCAGAACAATATGAAGCTACATACTTCATGCTGCTCACCAGGGCTGTGTGGCGTTTTAGGAGGCTGTGGGCCCCACCTGCTCTCAGGAGGGGTCTGGAGGTTATGGCAGGCGGGTGCATCTGTCAGAAGAGGTGCGGCTCCAGAAGGGCTGCGGGGGTCACTCAGTAGATGTGACGGCGCTGTGTTTGCGGGTGGGCTCCAGGAGAATGGCTGCGGGGTCAGAATTGGCGCCTTGTATAGGGGCATTTTCACGTGTACTTCATCGTGCAGCACTAAATGTTACAGTTGAACATAAGCTTCATGAACTGGAGTCTATTATCCCTGGCTGTACAATAAAGAATATAGAAATGCTCATGTAGATGCACATATTCAAAGGTTCCAGCAAGTTGTCATCACATCTTTGAGAAACCAGTATTGTTTAAATCCCCGTATTTATAATGTGAGCAACTAATATATGCATCCCTATTTTTCTCAGATCAAATTTGTGACCATTGGTGAACATAGTATTAAATCAAACTAGACTTCACTACTTTAATGTTTCTTTTTTATTAACTCATTTGAATGAAACATGCTGCACATAATTTTATGACTTTTAAGATAGGAAACCTTATTACATGGCCATATAAAATGTACGCACTTCAGTAAAATGTAATTTAAATAAACGATGAGTCTTCAAATCCATTTAGGCAGTGCAATATGTCTTACACATTTAAAAAATTAATACACAAACTGAACAAAGGGTCATTTGAGTTTTCAGGGCAAGTATATCACATGTGTTGCCACTAACCAATACACAGTGCCATTTGCACAACTGAAGAGACCGTTTAAAGCATCACAAACATGAGGGAATGTTATAAGGTGCCCATACACTGCACGATTCTCGTACGAGAATCGTGGGAAATCCTGCGATTGTACAAGAATCGTGCAGTGTGAATGAAGACGTGCGACCGTTACTACTGTACGGTCGCACGTCTTTTGTCTAAGGAACATGCTAGAAAACCAGCCGAAAATCGTACGATTTTCGGCTGGTTTGAATGATGCTCGTAAGACAAATGCAGAACGGGCCGGTGGCCGCACACTGCCCTTTCAGCATTGCGGTCATCGGAAGCCCGCCCCTCAGGGGGGCGGGCTTCCTATCATCGCAAGTACGATCTGCCTGTCCAAGATGGGCAGATAGTACATTTTTAAATTACTTTACAACCATCGCAAGACTAAGGTCTTGCAATGGTTGTAAAGTGCATGGCCACCTTAAGGGAGACAAAATTTAAAAGTGCTGCAAAAGCTTCCACTATTCTGGAAACATTAATAGACTTAACCCCTTCGTGACGAGAGACGTACACTGTACGTCCCGCTACAAAGGGACCAAATTACTTGTCACGTACACTGTACGCGACGAGTTATTTGCTGCACTAGAAGGCTGGTAACCACTGAGAATCAGTGGTTATCATTCATTAATGGATGCCTCAATACAAAGGCATCCATTAATAAAAGGGTTAACCTTTTTCAGACACCCGATACCTGAAAATTGGGTGTCTGAGAGTCAAAGCAGAGCCGGCATGTTTGCCGGCATTCTAACAGCTCGTATAGATCGAGAGATATCTCTCTCAAGCTATACTGGCTTTTTTTGTTTTTTCTTTCACTTTCAGGGATACATTATGTATCTATTCCTGAAAGAAGAATGTTTCAGTTTTCTGATGGTTGTTGTAACAATCAGAAAACTAGTGACAGCTGAATCCTGAACTGCTGCAGGATCAGTGTCACTAACTTATTATCGGCTGTTCTGAAGTTTGAAGCAGCCTGATAATAACCAAAAATTTATTAATTTATCAAGCAGTAATAGTGAGATTAATTCACAATGGCTGCTTGATATAATTAAATTAAATAACATTTTTAAGTTTACAAAAAATTGTGAAAAGTGTAAAAAAATAAAAGGACAAATAAATGAATGTATTTATTGCATTATTTTTTAGCTGGTTTTGTAAAAAAAAAATACTACCAATCAAAACTGGGAAAAAGGTGTTTTTTTACGTTTTTTCCTCTTTTTTTATATTTTATTTGTCCTAAGTGAGGCGTTAAAGACACACATATGTGATATAAATATGTAGCCCTATCTGTCCTCTTAAAAACAATATATAATATGTGTGGGTGCACTTTGTAAGAAAGTATATTACGGACGTGGAAGAATCACACAGCAAAAATGTCAAAAGTGTGTCAGTCATTTACGAACAGAAACTAAAAACAAGCTCAGTCATGAAGGGGTTAAAGCATAACACCAGGAAGTTTTTTGCAAACTTACTTTGGTGCAGCTTGGCTCAATGTATATTTGCATACCTGATATCCAAACAGCCACTGGGGATGCTGAAAATCACTGTAGTTGTCTGCATAACATACAGTGGTAGCAGAGCATTACCATCAAGGTGTCTTGCCTTAGCAGTAGCTACTTTTACTTACCGGCTCTGTATGGAGCCACCGCAGTGTGCGCTTATCTACCTGGACTACTAAGCAAAGTGCATTGACACAGAGAGTGGCTAGAGATGCAAGGCACTTGAGATCAGCCCATGTGCTCCCTTTAGATTGTAAGCCCTCACAGGCAGGGCCCTCCTTACCATCCTGTCTTGTATTGTGATTGTAATGTCTTCCTCATATTGTAAAGCGCTGTTGGTGCTATATAAATCCAGTATAATAATAATAATGTGTCTGTGACTGACAGGTTTTGCTATTGCCCAGTGTGTGTCATTGGCTGCGATTCACGCATGCACATTTGACTATCGTGGGCAGTGCATCATGGGACATGGAGTCCCTGCATCAGACACGGGGGACACCGTGTGTGCACATCCCAAATGGAAGTATAGTGGGAAGGGCAGGTCCAAAGCACATAGTGGTGTCAGTACAAGATAAGTGGAATAACCATCTGTGAATAGTTTATTGGAAAACAACATTTATTTACTATATTTATGACATTCGAATGCATATGTTGTCTTTTTATAGGGGTTAATGCTACTTTAATAAAGTGGAATATCAATTTTTTAAATGGACTCAAAAGGTGAAGATTTGGTACATTTATACCAATCCTTTTCCTAGTATGTGAACATAACTAGGCACTCCTGTACCTGCAGCCTCATTGCTGCAGTGTAAGATCTAAAGCTGGCCATACACTGCCCGAATTTCAAACAGTGTGTGGTCCCGTTGGGATCCCTTGGTTGAACAATGGATTTTTAACTAAATAAATAAATCAGAGAATTCTCAGCCAAACAGTGATGGCAGCCAATCCGCTAAAATGTTTTAGCATAGATGAAGGAATCAAGTGGTTTTGAAGTTCAGCCTAACTAGGGCTGAACAAGAACAAAAAAAACCCCACAATAGTCTATGGCCAGCCTAAGTCACTGCTGCCTTTGCCTGCTAGTCTCACGAGGTGTGAAGTGAGAGTCAGTGATGTCACTACTGTGCTGCTCACTCTTCTCCTTGTTGGATGCTCTGAAATGAAGAATTAAAAGCTGTACCAAGATGGCTGCCTCCAGAGAATGACAGTGTGAAACAAGAAAAGGTGCGTTATTAATGGGAATGTACTCTGTTCCCACTTTGTGCTTCTGATATTGCTCAGAATAACTTGCAGACCTGTGTATAATCCTGCTCCAAAGAACTGGAAAAAAGTTGAGAATTGTTGTTGTTTTTTACCAATTTAGGTATGCTGTGCGAATGGGAAAACATACATAAAGTGGGGGGTTTCTCAAAATTTGACTGCAAAACTAAAAATACATTTTCAAAGACCCATGATTGAATAAGGCCATATGTTTGCCATGATACGGTCTCTTTTGCTTCACCAAAGCCCTTGGCACTCTCACAGAAAGAGCCCTGGTGAGGGGGACAGAGATCTTTTCAAATATTTAGGCCACGCACACCCATCCCCCAACCAGGTAACAAACAATAGGCAGCAAAAGCTTCCTACTGGACTAAGATTTGCGCCAGTCCATAGTCCCCATTAAGGCTTTTAGGTCAATTGAGCAAGTCTAAAGTGACCGTTATTATCTGCAGCAGCAATTACACTCCATTCATTTAAAACACACTCATGTTATGTTCAAAGTGATTAAAATATTGACTCACTTTCTCAGCTATTGGTATGTGGGCTCTTTATCTTATCTCCATGCAGAAAACATGATAGCTTTTGACCTCCTCTTCCCTGAGCACAGGGCTGTTGAACCTGGAACTAAACTTGGTTCTTTACCGATAGTTAAAGATCAATTAAAGATCTAGTACAGACAACACATCAAACCTACCAAAAAAAGCACAGAAGTAGATTTTCTGTTTTTTTTCCTTCATTGGATCCCATTTACCAACAAATTCTAATAATGTTAAATAGCAGTGCAGGAATATGAGTTTTCCATAGTGTTATAATGTGATTTCATTCATTAACCTTTGGGGCTCTATGAAAACAGCAGGGAGAAAGCGTTTCTGCCTTTTACAACTTATCAGGGACAGGCAGCCTTAGAGAAGCTAAGCAACATCAATAACTTCCTGATCTTGAAATGAAAAAGAAGGTTAGCAGTGTTTACTGGGAATGCATGGCTAAATCTTTTCTTCAAGCGATAGACAGATTCAAGTCACACTGCTGCATTCCATATCACACCGATTAATTCTCAGACAGAAGCAGCCAACCAGCTTTCTATGAAGATGCATTTCCGAATAAAATGCATTTTCCAGTTTTGTGTGGTCATCACATTCCATTCTTACAAACTGTGCATTATCCTGTAACTGAGACTACAGTAGAGATAAATAGCGCAAAGCCAGCTTATTATATGTCTTAAGGTTTTCTTAACTCTTATTCAATTAATAGGGATAATCAGGAGAGAACATGTTGGACCTTGCCAATACACTTTACAATTTAAAGCTATTGCAAATTGTGGGAAGAGACATCTTTTCTACTACTCATGCGTGATTAACGGTATGGCAGCTCAATCTACTTGTACCCTGCAGCCTGCACACCAGCAACACGTCTGTGCCTACACATTTCTGGCTATATAAAATTCCCTTACTCCAATCATTTTTTTCATTAAAGTAACTGCATATTGTGTCACTGGGTCATTTAAAATGGGCCATTTACCTTATTATTTGCAATTTTGCTGAACAACGCTGCCAATTTATTTTGTTGACCACAGTTGCCAAATAGATTCAAGCAGGCATAGGAAAATTACATTTGGAGAATCAAAATATGTTTTGTGGTTGTGGGGCAGGGCAGAACAATGCTTAAGATAAATATGGCTGACTATGGGTAGTCATTTGACGAAATGATCAAATGTTCAGCAGAATGCAGCCAATGAATACACAAGATATAGGTGCTCCATTAAGAGGAGGCAAACATCATGATTGCTGAGGATTCGGATAGCTATCCTCTGTGAATCTAACAAGCTATAAACATTTCCAAATTTTTTAAAATTAAATACTCACCCAAGAATGATCTATTGATAAGGGCTCATTTAAAACTATTTATAAATGTGTGTGGTTGTTTGCATTATATGGCATATTTTTTCTGGTTTACCCAGGAACATACATACATACATACATACTACACCAATGAAATAGCCAAAGTGATGCCTTTTCACACACTCAGACGCAGAGCATGCTTTATGAACAATCCTTCAACATAAAACACACAAAATAATATTTGATATGATTTTTATATTAATCATTTAGCAGCTGATCCATATATTTCTGTATGCATTACATTTAATACACAGTGCACTGTAAATACTCCCCTCAATGACCATGGAAATGTGAGAGCTCCCACATCACAGAGCTGTCAGCCAATCCACCACAGTATAACCAATCAACTATCTAGCCTAGGAAGGAAGAGTAAAAAAGCCTTGTACCCTTCATCCCCATACAAGTGGTTTAAGGGGAGCCATAGTGTCAACGTGAGCTCCTTCCTGTTAAAACAGTAGCCTGACTCTTAATCACTGATAGGCTGGTATCAGCATAACAGAGGCCTGCAGTCCAAAGATGATGGTGATTCTATTTCAAATACCATATTTAAAAAAAAAGCAGGTTGTTAGTGATATTAAAACCAAAGGTTTTTAAGCTATTTCAAATGCTGATTTAAATCAATTACAATAGATGCTGCTTCTTGATGTGTCAAAAGTTCTAGCTTCCTGCAGTATCAGCTGGTCCCCTGAGCACTGGTTATGATAAGCTGTTTTAGGGTGGCTCCATTCCCTTCCAGAGTCCTATGGAGCAACCTTTGTAGAGACGCACATATCTTACCAGCACACACAAACACACTGGCACAGTAAGGCAAGCCACTCCCCCTTGCTCTTCCTCCCTCCTTCTTTCTCCCTTTTCCAAGCTAGTAGATGAACAGATGCTGGGGTCTGTGCTGGCCCTTGTGATCTTGTACTGCACAGGTTGTTCAGAAAAGTGGAGCTGAGAGAGTTGGAGCCGTTTGGAAACATGAAGACAGTAATTGTTTGGGCAAAAAATTTACAGAAATACATTGCTAAACAATGTATATATTTGTTTAATGTGGATTCATTATTGGAAAAAAAAAGAAGGTTTTGAGAGTTTAATACTACGTTAATATTTCTGGAAAGCCACAAATTACCTCAGCCAAGTTGGAGCCGAATGTATGGATCTTTTTAAGACACAAATTAATGCAGCTCCATATCAATAAATCATCAAGGTTTTTTTTTTTACCCGATTTTGACTTGGTATTTGGTTACACTATTGAAAGAGAACTATGGCCCAACCTTTTATGGTCGTAGTTCTCTTTAGGGTACAGAAGGACATTTACTATGTCTTCCGATGACCCAAAACTCAGCATATGCTGACAGCACAGAGGCGCCCTGCGGCCAGGAAAGATCCCGACAACATTGTTGGGATCCACCCCGCCACCTGATTGACAGCTCTCTAGAGGTAGAGCCAGCTGGGCCCACCCCCTCCCCGTCCGTTCCTCCAGTCAGCGCTGGAAGAATGGAGGGGGGACGGAGGAATCCCTGCAGGAAGAGATGACTGTCAGAGAGAAGATCAGGAACTGAGCGATCAGCTGTTTGTGATCGCTCAGTTCTCGATCTATAGAGCCGAAGTGTGACGGCTTCCATGTCACATGTCGCCTCTAATTATGGGCATGAGTGTATTTCACTCTCCCTATAATTCTCATTTAACTTGCAATCCCTTATACAGCAGTACTCATACTACTCATACTGTATTCCATTTGCATATGTACAGTACCCGTTTTCAGGTTAAGCTTTAAGTGGAATATTTTCACTCTGAATAACCGTATTCGGTCTTAAAAGTGAAACTTTACTCCCCTCCGCAGTGGAATGACCTCCACAAGCTGCCTCGCCAGCATCTTCACCTAGTGATTTTCTGGAGTTGAAATGTTCGACCATCTTGGTTAACCATCTTAAATTTATCATAATGGCTTGGAGTTTTACAATTTAGATTATTTTAAATCCATGAAACCAAGTAAAATGTCTAAAATAATGCATACAATAATTTTTTTAAATGTGTGTGTGTGTTAAAAGTCATGTTTGCTTGCGGCATGACAAATTCTGCTGTGGGATGCGAGTTGTGGTGCCATTCATTTAAAATCCTCGCACCGTCAGTGTGATCGCCTGCACTGGCATGCACGGCACTGCCCTGCGTTCCAGTGCAGTGGGATTGCAAAAAATGTGCATGCAGTTTTATTCTGAAGTAAACTTCTGAAAAGATCAATTTATATATTAGCATGTATACAAGCAGAGAATAAAAATTCTTCCATTTCATTTATCTACTTCACAGACCTGCTTTGGCATGCTAGATTACTAAGCCCTATGCACAGAATACCGAGCACTCATTAAATTGCTTATGTCGCTTACATTCCCCTCAATAACTAGTAGATAAATTATTTATGTGTGGTATTTACCATAGCCATCTAATGAGCTTACCTGATAAGCTGAGCAACTGAACTCTGCTTCAGGGCTTAATTAATTAAATCTTTTTGCACCTAGCATCCTAGTGTTACTGCTGAATGTTTCTGGTTTAACATGATTGCAGTTACAGAACAGTGCTCAGAAGAGAATACTCTGCAGGTCACCTATTTACCGTTTAAGGATCTTGGCAGACTTTAATGTAGATACCTACTTAAGTTTTGTAGATATTGAGCAGAAGCCCTAGAAGGGTGGCTGCTAAATTTTTTCAAAACAAGTGTCAACTAGGCAGCAGTGCATAACAAACCCAGAGTTGTAGGAAATACTGCAGGACTGGTATTCTTCTAGATATAAAAGCAATAGTAAACTGTTCTCTTGAGCTCATTATGTATTGTTCGTTCTCGTCTTTGTCCCTTTGTGGGCATCTGATATGTATGATTTGTCACGAAGGCCACCGTTTTAATTGTACATGATCTCTTCTTTTATTTATTTGTTGGCTTTCTAAGCCTTGTGTTCTACCAATGGCAGCGACACTTCACTCAGGTTGATTATGTATCCATGCTTGTCATATGAGATGCACTGTGTACTTTATTCCCTTGTGTTGTCAAAAAAAAAAAAATTGTTAAAGTAATAGTAAACATTTCTAATTCCAAAAGCACGCATAATTGACTTTGGGGGATGAGATTCATTCAAAAAGTTTACTTAGTGGGGCCTTCAATTCATATCTGAAAGCATGAACCTGCTGGGACCAAGCTATGGATATCAAAGTATTTACATATTCTTAACAAACTTAAATAAGCTTTAAAACAAACCTTATTGACCCGCGTAGCTGCAGAAACCGTGGAACAATTTTACTTTATGTTTCTGCAGAATGTGAATGTCGGATAGTAGGTAAACTTCTGCCCTCAAGGCCGGTTCACACCAGCAAGAGTGTGTGTTCCAGAGCGTTTGGCCTCTGGAACACAACCCGGCTCACTTTGTTTTGGGGCTGAAACCAAATGGCATCAAAGCCTTGACCCCAGTACGATCGCCGGCACCCGAGCGCGTGGCACATTAGTGCCTGCATTCCAGTCTAGTGCGATCTGCAAAATTGCTGCATGCACTATTTTTGCAGAGCGCACTGTACCTGAACGCAGACAATAAACCAGCCCTTAAGCTGTAGTGAAATTACAAATCCTATCAGGCATTGCAGGATTCTGACAGCTACAAGCATGACTTCCAGCAGCAGATGCATGATGGGATTTGTAGTTTGACCACAGATGGAGCTGAAGTTTGGCTACCTCTAGTCCACTGCCTGGCCACAGGTTCACTTTAAACACGCTGCATGCAAGGATGTCCATGAACAGCACAATGTTATCAGTGGTTATCTGGCTGTTTTATCTAATCCTTAAGAGTAATAGCAAATTGAAAATCTCACCAAGAAAAGCTTCTGATGCTTTGTACATCCATGTAGATACAACCACAATTCCAAAAACTGTTGGCACAGACAGACAGACAGACAGACAGAATTTTGAAATTGTTGGCAGCAACACATCTCAACAAAGTTGGGAGAGGGCAACAACAAGCTGGCAGAGTGAGTGGTACTAACAAGGAAAAGCTGGAGGAACATTTTACAACTAATTAGGTTAATTGGCAACTGTTCAGTAACATGATTGGGTATAAAAAGAGCATCTTAGAGAGTCAGAGTGTCTCAAAAGTAAAGATGGGCAGATGTTCACCAATCTATGAATAAAGCTGCATCTAAAAATGTTTGAACAATTTAAAAATAATGTTTCTCTGCAGAAAATAGCAAAGACTTTAAATATATCATCATCTACAGTACATAATATCAAAACATTCAAAGAATCTGGAGAAATCTCTGTGTGCAAGGGACGAAGCCAAAACGCAATATTGGACACTCTGGACATCACTGCATGGGCTCAGGAATACTTTAAAAAAATCACTGTCTGTGGACACAGCTTGCCGTGCCATCTATCATGCAAAGACGAAGCCATAAATGAACATAATCCAGAAACGCCGCCGTCTTCTCTGGGCCAAAGCTCATTTAAAATGGTCTGTCGCAAAGTGGAAAACTGCTCTGTGGTCAGATTAATCGAAATTTTACTTTTTTTTGTCAACCCCGAGTACCACATCCTCCGGACTAAAGAGGAGAAGGACCTTCTGGCTTGTTATCAGTGCTCAGTTCAAAAGCCTTCATCTCTGATGGTATGGAGGTGCATTAGTGCATATGGAATGGGCAGCTTGCACATCTGGAAATGTACCAATTCTGAAAGATATATCCAGGTTTTAGTGACAAAGTCTTTTTCAGGGAAGGCCTTGTATATTTCAGTAGGACAATGCTAAAATGCATATTGCATCTATGACAACAGCATGGCTTCATAGTAGAAGAGTCCGGGTGTTTAACTGGCCTGCCTGCAGTCCAGACCTTTCACCAATTGAAAATATTTGGCGCATCTTAAAATGAAAAAGTTGAACAGTTAGAATCCTATATCAGGCAAGAATGGGACAAATTCCTCTCCCAAAACTCCAGCAACTGGTCTCCTCAGTTCCCAGATGTTTACACAGTTGTTAAAAGAAGAGGGGGTGCTACATCATGCTACATGGTAAACATGGCCCTGTCCCAACTTTGAGATGTGTTGCTGCCATCAATTTTCAAAATTACTTTTTTTTTTTTTTCTTACAACGGTACATTTTCTCAGTTTCAAACATTTGATGTTTTCTATTTTCTATTGTGCATAAAGTATGGGATTGTGAGATTTGCAAAACATTGCATTTTGATTTTATGTAAATTATACACAGCATCCCAACTTTTTTGGAATTGGGGTTAAAAGTACTGAATGTAACAATACTACCACCAGACAAGTATCAAGGCAGGCCCCAGAAATGGAATTCATCATTTGAAGATGGGTAGGTAGCTGGCTGTCGCCATTGTCAGGGAGCTATCTGCTCATTTATGGGATTGCCTAACCTGAGCGGTTTCTCAGTGAATAGGTCTATTTAATAGGAAAAAAAGTAAGCCAGAAACAGGAGTAGAGGATGAGCATTCTGGGAAATCTGCCTACAAAATAGAGTATTCATTCTGAACAAAACGTGCTGAAAAAGGGAAATTCCACTGTCACAGGTGAATTTGGGAAACTAGAATTACCCCCTCCAATCTGGCCTCATCCCATTCAACCTCCCCACCCCCCATACTTACCTGTGGGATTTTTAATTTTGCTCGTAGATGGCGAGCACTCATTGGTCAGAGTGGCCACCTGACCACTCTGACCTATGAGAAGCATTTCTAAGCAAAAAGTGCTTCTCATGGGTCAGCGCTGAGCTCCATTTGTGAGCGAAATAAAAAATCCAGAGCGCAGGGCTGCGCGACATGGCAGTAGATAGTACACCCGCACCGGCAGAGTGGAAGGAGCGCTTACCCAAAAGCAAGCATAGCGGGGGAAGAGGGGGGCCAGATTGGAGGGGGTAATTACATTTTCCCAAATTCACCTGGGAAAGTGGAATTACCATTTAAAAACACTGTGCCATTAGCACAACTACCGTATTTTGCAGTCCATAAGACGCACTGGACCATAGGACGCAGGGAGGTCCGGCGCGCCTTATGGAGCACTCGACAGACTGTAGCTTCTGTCACAGCTTCTATGACAGAAGCTGTGACAGAAGCTGCAGTTAGTGACCGCTGAGACAGGTGGCGCTGTGATTACAGCGCCACGGTCTCAGTTATCACACAGAGCAGACAAAGAACGTCCGTTCTTCGTCTACTCTATGGTAATCTCGATCGTCGCTGCTCGGTTTTAATACGAGTGATCTCATTAGATCTCATCTCATTAGATCACTCATATTAAACGAGCAGTGGCTCCTACTGCTGAACTCGATCGCCGCCGCTGCTGCTCGGCTTTAATACGAGTGATCTCATTAGATCTCATCTCATTAGATCACTCATATTAAACGAGCAGTGGCTCCTACTACTCGCCCGGCGCCCGGAACCGCATGTCTCGGGCGTCGGGATTTGCTCCATAAGACGCAGGCACATTTTCTCCCTCCTTTTGGGGGAAAAAGTGCATCTTATGGAGCGAAAAATACGGTATATGGTGCGAGTCAGCGCTCATTAAAAACTGAATATTTCAAGAGATATTTAAAAAGAATTACAGTCCTGATCTATAAAATTAATTTTCCTGGAGAAGGCTGCAAGTAGTTCAGTGGCAGGTGTTTACATTCTCTGGAGTTTACTAGAGGTTCTTTTTTTCTTAACCACTTGCTGTACGGAGCTTTTTCTTACATTTGTACACACATGATAAAATCTGATTTTTACCTAGATAACTGCTTAAACAATGATATATTTTCTGAAAGGAGAGGCCCCGTAGAATAAAAAAATGCTAGTTGCAATTTTTTATGTCACACGGTATTTGCGCAAATGTTTATCAAACCAGTATTTTTAGGATAAAATACACTATAATGACATTTACTGCACAGAAACAGAATATAATACCCAATTTTTTGGAAAAATATAAAAGACAGGGTCATGCCGGGTAAACAGATACCAAACATGTCAAGCCTTAAAATTGCGTGTGCCTGTGAAACCGCCAAAAAATACAATACCCAAAATTTCCCACATGCTACACTTTAAACGCTTTTACTGCTCATCAGTTTAGTGATAACAGCGATTGATGGCCCTGGAATTACTGCTCTCACTCCGACGTTCGCGGCGATGTGTAACATGTGGGTTTTACTTTATTGCCATCACATAGGGGGATAATAATCCCCCTATCTAATAGCAAATAGGATGTGACAGGTCCTCTATATGGAGACATCAGCCTAACGTCACCTAGAGACCCCAAAGAAGCTGATGAAGCAGAGATCTGCTTCACAAGCTTCTTCTACTGGCTCTAAGAGCCGGAGAATGCGCAGTGACACCGGAAGTGATGTAATACACATCACTTCTGGGTCCATTGATCGGAAGAGAGATCAATGGGTAGTAACCCGCTAATCTTCATCTGATTCGTCAGCTGGTCCTGGGCCCGCACACGGGGGACAGTGGAGCCCAGGGAAGCCGGCGGCGGAGTAAGGGAGGGCACTCAGCACCACATCGTACATTGGTATCTTGGTATACCCAGTTCAAGCGGATGACGTGTATTTAGGATAGAAAGGCCTGTTCTTACAAACTTATCAAATGACCGAACAGGAACTGTGCACCTGTCCTGCAACTGCTTTGTAGCTTGTATGCTGGTAGGACAATTGTACATGTGTATGCAGGTGTTGGACGTGAGATTTCAATGGCCAAACAGTTGCAAAATACGGTCAGACTGTCCTTCCATGATCAAATTATTATTAACCCCAGCAGTGGGGCTACCCCCCTACAAGGGTTAAGTGCTCATTTGTGTCTATGGAGAAAAATAAAAAAGTTAACTTCTTCTGATATAGGCACTGGTTTGCTGTTGAGCTTACACAATGTCTGGGCTGCAGTGTTATGTATTTTTTGCTGTTGTCAAAGCATGTTAACACGCCAACATCTAAATGAAAAGAATATGGTAGTGAAAGCTAATTACAGCAAACAAAAGCAAAATGTGAAAGTTTTGTTTGTTGCCCTGCAAGATTTATCAAGCTGATTATAACTTGACAGTCAGCACTAAAATACATAGCATGGGGCTGGCTTTATGTGGCATGTTTACTGGCAATAAAGAGATCTGAAACACAGGAAACACAAAACTAAAAAGGGCTTAAAAATGGTCCAGTGCCTAGTTAATTGCATCTTACATGCAACACTTCACCTTTGAAAATTTGGGCATTAATTTAGGAAATATATTACATTTCATTCAGCATTCATAATGGAATATACACTTGTTTGCAGTAGTGCAATATGTAAAACCTAAAAGGAAATTCAAAATTCTTGCTCATAGCAAACAGATTTCAGCTGTGTTCATGTGGAAACAATAAATACATGCTGATGAATAAGTGTTTTCTACTGGCAACTCACCCCATTTTTACAAAGCAGCCCACTGTGATTTCGTTCCACCGCTCCCCCCCAATCGCTGCTGCCCCGGTCCTTCTCTACCCCCCCCCTTGCCTCCGCTGCTGCCCTGTGCCTCCGCTGCCACCCCATTCCTCCTCTGCATCTAGAGGTTGGAGCCATACCCAACCTGCTATTGGATATTTTAAAATGCAATAGCAGGCTCGCTATTGCACTTGCCCACTGCTTGCTGTCAACCAGCAGAGGAGGACCTGAAGGAGAACTTTCTCCTTCAGGTCCCTTCTTTGCTAATTGATGGCAAAAAGGAGGGCTGTGGTAGGAGAACCATCTTGTCCATGCAAGAGCAAAAACAGGGTCCTACAAGACAAGGCAGCCAATTCACAAAAAAACTCCAGGGCAAGTAAGGACCACCAAGAAGACCACCGCCTGAGAAACAGGACCGCTCTCTTAAAAAAGGAGGCTCTGAATAACCAAAAGCTCCAGACACACATGTCATGGAGACAAGGTGATCGGACCAGAGGCAAAACAAGACACACTCTTTGGATGGAGGCACGAACCAAGGAATGTGCAGCTAGTGGATGCTGAAAAAGACCGTGACAGTACTAAAGGCCAAATGCTGATCCAAGCCTCTTTGAAGGAAGGGCAAGACCCTAGCCACTAAAAAAATAAAAGTAAAAAACAAAACCAAGATCTCCAAGTGGGATCTAGGACCATAATCCTCGATGCTACGCAAAAACCTGAGCTGCCTCTAACAAGTGGGGGGCTGTACCTCCTGCAAATGGCGATATAACCCTTCCTTCAGCCGTGTCCTTAACCGCTTCAAGACCAGGTGTTTAGACCCCCTTCCTGTCCAGGCCATTTTTCAGTGTTCAGCGCTGCAGTACTTTGATTGACGTTTATTCCGCCATGCAACGCTGTACTGAAATGAATGTTATACAATTTTTTGCGGACAGATAGAGCTTTCTTTTGGTGGTATTTAAACACCACTGGGGGTTTTTATTTTTTACTATAATTAGGAAAAATTACAGAAAATTTTGAAAAAAAAAAGTTTTTTTAACATTATGTTAGGAAACATTTATTATTACCCAGTTTTTTGGTAAAATATAAAAGATCGGGTCACGTCGGGTAAATAGACACCAAACATGTCAAGCTTTAAAATTGCGCGCACCCGCGAAATCGCAGAAAACTACCATACCAAAAATTGGCCATAGGCGACACTTTAAAAGCTTTTACCGCTCATCAGTTTAGTGTTTAGGGCTACTAAAATACCCCTATGTGATAGCATATGTGACAGGTCCTCTTTATGGAGACATCAGGGGTCTCCAAGACCCATGTCACCTAGGACCCCCCAAAAGAAGCTGATGAAGCAGAGATCTGCTCAGTCAGCTTCTTTCCAGCTTCTGAAGCTGGAGAGTGACACAAGAATGCGGAAGTGATTTATTATACAACACTTCCGCATTCTTGCAGAGGAGAGGGGACCGGAGGGAGCTCGTGTAACGATTTCCCTCTGATCCCCTGTGACATAGGCGACATGCTGATCCCGGGCTCGCACCGGGGACAGCGGAGCCCGCGATCAGCGGGACAACGGCAGGGGGCACGGAGGGGGGGCACCAATCGGCACCCCATACACGCGATCCGCCGGCTCTAAAGCCAGCGGATCGCTTGTATGGTATCAGGCATCGCTGCCTGTTTTT
>NW_017307118.1:251792-252555 GCF_000935625.1 Nanorana parkeri
GCGCGAAGGGGGGGGGGACACCGATCGGCACCCCATACACACAATCCGCCGGCTCTATAGCTGGCGGATCGCTTGTATGGTACCAGGCATCGCTGCCTGTTTTTACATATCGGCCATTTCCCCGCTCGCGCGCGTCTGAGCGGACGTCTAAAGACGCCCGCTCAGATCTAGAGAGCTCCGGCCGGCCCGGAGGTAGTTAAATGAACGGAAGAGAAAAGTATTTGCCATCTATCACTGTTTATTCCATATTAAATAATAATAAGACTTTGCTTTTCATTTTTGATTCAACAGAATAGACAAAAAAAAATAAAAAATACGGGACCCTTTGCCTATAAAGGTTATGGAACAAACTAGAACGCTATCACTGCAAAAATTTTTGTAGCTCTCAATGAGACTTCTGAACCTGCTAATGGATAGTGTGAACAAACTACTTCATCTGTCTCAGGTTTGAAGGCAGCCTCCATTGACTGTATGTTTCAGTTCTTTTCATAGAAGCTTGACAGAATTCAGATCAGGGTTCATAGAAGACCACTTCAGATAACTCCAGTGTTTAGTGCTTAGTTATTCTTGGATGCTTTTAGCTGTGTGCTTGGGTCATTATCAGGGGTGTGCGACTCCGATCGCCTGTTGCCTGGGACATGCAGTTCGGGTGTTTTTTTCTCTACCTTTACAGGCAAGCAGGGATAAATGGAGAGAGCAGGGAAGCCACCACTAATTTTGTACGACTGATCTCGGTGTACGGCCGCTACAGTGTACAGATCAG
>NW_017307118.1:253098-254608 GCF_000935625.1 Nanorana parkeri
TGAGCTATGGAATTGAACTTTGCTCGCAAATTGCAAGCACTCATTTATCTGAGAAGCGCTTACATTTGGTTTTGGTTACAATTATTGTTTGTATCATGACAACTAGCTTGTCATGAGGGACAAGTAGATTGGGTCCCCACTTTAATCCTTTTACAAGTAGTTTGGGTTTTTTTCTTTGTCTTTTTAATTTCCACACACCTGATTATACTGTTGAGGGGCCAATGACCTGCGACTGAGACAGAGCTTTCTGACACTGGGCCGTATGTTTCATTCCTTGATAGTCTAGATAGTGCCAGACACAGCAAAGCAGCCCCAAAACCGGAGCCTACTTTATATTTCACAATAGATACAACGTTCTTTCCTTTAGATGCTTTCATTTTTTGTCTGTGAACCTAGAACTGAAGCAACTTGCCAAAAAACTTCAGTTTTTCTCATCTGTCCAAAGAACATTCTACCAGAGCCATCGAGGCTTGTCAATATGCATTCTTGGTTTGAGCTCACTTTCTTTAAAAAAAGTGACAGATGGTGCGATTACATACTGATTTACCTTGACCGTGGAGTTCAGCTCGTATCTCTGACAGTTTTCCTTGGCTCTTTTTCTAACAGTGCACTATCCTTCTGTTAATCTGGGGTCAATTTTTCTCATGAGGCCACGTCCAGGGAGGTTGGCTACACTTCCATGGGCCTTAAACTTCTTAATATTTGCAGCTGTAGTCACAGGTACATCAAACTGCCTGGAGATGGTCTTATAGACTTCACATTTGACATGATAGTGTATGATTTTCTTTCTGATCTCCTCAGACAACTCTCTCCTTTGCTTTCTCTGGATCATGCTCAGTGTGGTGAACACAATGATATCAAACAGCAGAGTGACTACTTGTCCCCATTTAAATAGGCTGACTGGTTACAAGAGTAAAAAGACATGTATGATACGAATTACAGAAAACAGTTTGAAACATTACTAAAATCCAGTTATTCATAATCATTGTTTGCTACAATTGATGTCTATTAACAAATCTATTGAGGCTCTTTTGGAATATCTTTGTAGAACAAGGAATTTGTATTGCTTTTAACACTTTTACACTATGGAATACCTAAGGCATGTAGGTATACATCAGACAATGGCTTTATATTTCATTGCTTTTCAGGAGGAATGATGCATTATATTTCAATGGTGACAACAATCTGTCTGTGAAACTGGGTGCTAAGAGAAGGGCTGTCCGAGCGTGTTGGATGCCATGAAAGGAGCAGTTGCAGGAACACTGGGTGCTGAGAGAAGAGGGAGAGTTGGCATGGGATTTATGCACTGCAGGTGCAGATGTGTTGAGTGTTGATAGAATGTTATGTGCAGGAGTGGTGGGTATAAATGGAAAGGGAGTGCAGGAGCAAGGTGGGTAGTGATAGGATGGGAGTGGAGGTGTAACGAGTGGTAACAGCAGAGGGGGTGCAGGAGCAGTAGGTGTTAAGGTGGCTAAATGAGATTGCAGGGGGAGGGGAGTTAAGTGTTAGA
>NW_017307118.1:254632-257000 GCF_000935625.1 Nanorana parkeri
AGAATATAACATTTTGTAAATTTTAGTAAGGACAGGTGAAAGACCACTTATTCATGAATGAATAGTTTAGACAGTCTGGTTTTCATAAAAACTGGTCAATTGAACCTACAGATATTCCCACAGGAAATAATGTGAGGCAATATTTCATACACTAGAATGGAAAGTGCATGGCTGGCAAGATTGAATTATTTGAGGCAGTACGGGAAGAGTGTGATTGTTGTGAGTGATAAGGTCTTTGTGATTAGATAAAAATGGAAAGCACTACTTACCATGCCAATACAGAACAAAACAAACAAGAGTAACCATGGGATGTCAGTACAACTATGCTCTTCCAGTGGCCTCCAGTCCCTCTTAGAGCTCTGAAAATTAAAAACGACAGAAAAAGGATAAGAAAATGAGAAGACTCTCCACAATTTATTAAACTCATCTTATTTTATTTCAGAGTAACCAACGCTTGTGATTGTTCGGTGATTTCTTGACTGGCCAAAGACATGAAGGTGGTTGAATGTGCATGTACTGTATGATCCTCCTTGTGGAGGAAGGACAAAGCATTGCACAGCATTTTGGAAACATGTCTGCTAAGCAGAGTGGAGCCATCACAGTGGCCAGAAGCATCAACGATCGCTGATACAGAGTAGGTCATTGTGTAAGCTGTAACAAAAAGGTAATTGTGTAAGCTGTAAGAAAACAAGTAGACCAAACTACCATCGTTTACGAGGATTACTGTATGTATGAAAAGTGTACCAACACAAAAAAAAAAATAGAAAAATATTTTTTTATTTTTTTGCCCATGGCAACCAATTAGAATTCTGGTTTCATTTTCAACGTGAACGTGCAGCGGAAAAAGCCGACTAAATTCTATGGTCAACAAGAAATGTTTCCTAAAATTTTATGTTTATGGTCATCTTATCACCACACTGCAATACCATCCCACTTGCTATTCTACGCACAAAATTAAAAGCAAACCTCTGAAAAATGCCTAACTGCAAATGTGTTCTAGCCAAAAAGCTGTGCTCAAAGCCAGATTAATTTTTTGTATAACCTCTTACAAATCATTTTGCAATTTCAGTATGTGTGATGTGACTCACTCCTTATCAACTGAACAAAGCCAATATAATTTGGGATAAGACTGGAAAGAATGGTTAATTCCACTATAATATAATGATACAACCGTGAACAAAAAAAAAAAATATGCAGAAAAGAAATAGACACCGGCACAGGAACCCCTTCATCAGGCAAAAATCAGGCACTTGTTTTGCCTGATGAAGGGGTTCCTGTGTGTCCCCGAAACGTCGCACTAAGTGTGTTATTTTGCTTTTGATGTACGTCAATAAATAGACGTAATCGATTTATTATTGGAGTGCCGGTGTCTATTTCTTTTCTGCATTACTTTGACGGTGGCCATCCGTCGACTACTGAGCACCCAGGATACTTTGTTGGACTTGCGGTCAGGAGTGCAATGGGTACATGGACTGCAAAAAAAAAAATATGACACCTGAGGATTTTGTGTCTGAACAACTAATGGACATTGAAGGTTAATGATAGATGTTGCTTAATCAACAAGTAAAATTCAACAGAAAAAACATTATCCATTCATTCATGTGAGTGGTACGTTATTAAAAAAAGGGTTAAATAGATTACTGAATGAAGACTTGATACAGCCAGTACTTAAGTAATCTGCTCAACTGGGTCCAATTACAGTTGTTAAACACAGGCTACCAAGGAAAAGAGCCATTTCCTTTATTTGTTCTGACTAGATTAGCACAGTGGAGAAAAGGGCTTCAAGGCGGTCATTTAGACTCATCAGGCAAAACACTACTGGAAACAGTGGAGATGTAATAAATGTTTCTAGCACAGATGCTGCATCCACCATCAATACAGAACCAAGATAAAGCTTGTGTAAATTTTCACTACAAATGCAGATTTAACCTATAATGTCCAACTGGCAACTAGTGCTGCAACGAACGACTATTTTCATAATTATTTTTTATTGATTAATCGATTAATCGAATTTAAAAAAAAAAAAAAAATACCATCCTTAATTTAAAATAAAATTCCACAAATGCACTGTTACAAACATAAATTTAACTTCAGAATAAAACTGATGCACACATTTTTGCAATCACACTGCACTGGAACACATGGCATTACAGTACTGCGCGTTACAGTGTGGGCGATCGCACTGTGGGTGGGAGGCGTGTTTGGCGTGCCATGTCAAACCGAAAATGATTTCCCCCCCACCTTTTTCAAAATTTGTAGACATTTGAATTAGTTGTTTCATGGATTTAAAATAATTTTAATTGAAAAACAAGAAGCTATAATAATAAAAGAACCAACCTTTTATTATAAATATTATATAATCTTAAAA
>NW_017307118.1:257321-260476 GCF_000935625.1 Nanorana parkeri
AAAAAAAAAAGTAATTTTCGGTTTCAGCCTGACAAATGCTGCTGCGGGAAGTGCATTGCAGTGCTATTCATTTCAATGGCACCAAAAATGCACCTTCCAGCCACAGTGTGATCACCCTCACTGGGACGCACAGTACCACAATGTCCTGTGTTCCAGTGCAGTGCAATTGCAAAAAATTGTGCATGCAGTCAGTTTTATTCTGAAGTAAACTTTGTAACACTGCATTTGTGTATTTTATCTTAGGATGGTATTTAATTTATTTAATCTAATCAATAAAATTAAAAAATCGGCCAACTAAATCGATTATACCCCCACACACGACTGGGGAACTTTCTAACCTTCCCTCGCACCACCCCATATACTACTATATAAAACAGATGCATTTTTCCTTCATCCTTGCACCCCTAGATCCGACCTTCGAACTGGCGACACTTTAGAAATACGGTTAATACACTCATGCCTGTAGGATACAAATTGACACGTCGCTTACTGGCCTTCTTCATATTGTTTATTCATGCAAATTGTTTATCTTTTATAACACTCAAATGAAAGAAATATCCTATTATAATTGACAATGCCACTCTGAGAAAGGAAAACATGTCTGCTAAAATGGCTGTCAGTGAAAAACTAGTTGTCTGCCACTTTGAAACTTCAACATTGCATCTCACGGGGGGGTGGTAACACAATATAATTCCATAAGCTAAAAAAAAAAAAAGAAGAAACAAGCCATGCAAAATTGTTTTTCATCAGATAGCACCCATGTCAAATAAACCCCTGTCATTTATCGTATTATCATATCTTGAATAAAATACTGCAATACAGCACGGAAGATTTATAGCCTAGATCGGTCACCCTTTCATAATGACTTAGCTGCTACAGTTCTCATATGTTTCCAAGCCTGACAATCTACATAGTGCCATAATTATACCAGCCAAGCATCACTGGAAAAACCTGCAGATTTATCCGCTTGGCTGCCAGCATGCTGGAATCATTTTTAAGGTTCAATGCCTTGTTCTAAATAAGCAAAACTGTCAGCCATCCAATTATATATTGCACAAAAATAAGGCTATATCATGGTATATACAATGTACATATTTTCTACATAGTTTGCAACACAAAACAGTGCACATACTTTAGTGCTAATGCACAACATTACCCTTATCCTCTGGACATTATCTGGTCTGGAAAATAGTGTGAACCTGTCTGCAGTTCCAGTGCATTCCAGACCAGACAAAATGAGACAAGCAGTATTTTTCTGGTCTGGTACGGACTGCGCTGGTGTGAGCAGAGGCCAGAAATAGCATAGGGATACACTAGGATGCATTTTGGGTCTGGAAACAATCTGGTCTGGATGTGGTGTGATTGGGCCCTTATTCTAATAAAGTAAGTAGTACTTACCTTCATCCTTCTTTCTCTGTTTGCCCAGTCTCAGCAGTCCATGTCCCCTTCAGGTCGGAATCACAAAAAACGTGTCATCAGCCCACAAATGACATTGCACCTTCTCTCTCGCTTGTGATGTACCCTCATCAGAAAAAAAAGCCTTTCCTTCTAAGATCGCACAAGAACTTTTGGGGGAAAGTGTAAAGTTCACCACACATTACCATCTGATTGTACAATCTTCAGATCTATCTATGCAGTGATTGGTTCAAAATTAAGTGCGCAGGTCCTCATATTGCATAGTCTTGGTAAAGCTAAAGTTGACTGTACAAAGGTTGTATTGTCAGTTTGCAGTGTATGGCGACTCTTCTCAGATGTGTTTTGGCACATGTGCGAGATGAAACACATGACGTCATACACTTCCATCTAGCACATGTGGCATGCAACACTATACTCATCTGTTGAGGGAAAAAAGCGCCTTCCACCCCCTCTCCATAAAACAGCATAGATTAAAGTGACACTAAACTCAGGAGTTAAATCTTAAAAAGTACCTCAATTATTAACAAAAAAATCTTATTTGTGCGTTACTCAGCTGTAGATCCTCAAATCATCTCTGAATTGGTGCTGACACTGCCCTTCCTTCTGGAGGGTGGCAACTTTTGTTGCCCCATGTTCCCTATGTGTTGTAAAGTAGCCACCGCTCCAAGCTCACTCCTGTGATGGACTACAATCTGGGTACAAATGAGTAAACTAAACAAGGCTTCACATGTTTGGTGCCTATTTACCCGACGTGACCCCGTCTTTTATATTTTACCAAAAAATTGGGTAATAAGAAAATGTTTTATAATTTAATATAGAGGAAACAGTTTTTGTTTTTCTTCAAAATATTTGGTAATTTTTCCAATATAGTAAAAAATAAAAACCCCAGTGGTGATTAAATACCACCAAAAGAAAGCTCTATATGTCCCCCAAACAAATGGTATAAAATTCATTTCAGTACAGCGTTGCATGACGGAATAAATGTCAGTCAAAGTACCTCAGCGCTGACTACTGAAAAATGGACTGACCAGGAAGGGGGTTTAACACCCCGGTCAGCAAGTGGTTAAATTACATTTCAGAACTCTAGTTGAATTCTGCACATGCTCAAACATGAATTAAGTTGTAAAACACTTAAAATCGGGTCATAGTGTTGGAAATACCATGAATTACTTAGGTTTTGTCCACCAAATCTGGTACTGTCAAACATTGGGGCCAATCCAGCAACAGGTTTGAGATTCTTGCACGTCCCACACACCCAATGTAATTACCATTCATCATCTGAAAAGCCAGTTTCACTACAAGGAAGAAAATCAATAAATAAAACACGCACACGTGTAAAATGAAGAATTTTCTAGCTACGGAAAGTGTGCCAATTGTCAACCTGTTTGTGAAATATTTTCCCTACCTTAGAGTAAACAGAAATGCTGACTAGCCCGCGTATTGCTTAGCAAGAGAAGGACAACACCCAATATACTGTAAATACCATTCTTTTACACCTCTCACCTAGTTACTTAACCACTTGCCGTCCGCCCGTAGTAAAAAAACGGACGGACGGCACTGCAGCATTGGCGGGTTGCCGTCTCCAGACAGCAATTTTTTTCTGCTTGCGCGCGCCCCCTAGCGGGCACGCACGGGCAGAAAAGACCCGACTATTGCACACACCCGTTACCGGGTGTTTCACATATAGGCGATTAGCGGCTCCATAGCCCGCCGATCGTCTATATGTGCTCATTCGCGTC
>NW_017307118.1:263285-274235 GCF_000935625.1 Nanorana parkeri
CTGGCAGCTGCCATTCATTGGCTGAAGCTATCCAAGCGCCATATGCTTACAATAAAATTGTAAAAAAAAAAAGTAATTTTCGGTTTCAGCCTGACAAATTCTGCTGCGGGAAGTGCATTGCAGTGCTATTCATTTCAATGGCACCAAAAATGCACCTTCCAGCCACAGTGTGATCACCCTCACTGGGACGCACAGTACCACAATGTCCTGTGTTCCAGTGCAGTGCAATTGCAAAAAATTGTGCATGCAGTCAGTTTTATTCTGAAGTAAACTTTGTAACACTGCATTTGTGTATTTTATCTTAGGATGGTATTTAATTTATTTAATCTAATCAATAAAATTAAAAAATCGGCCAACTAAATCGATTATACCCCCACACACGACTGGGGAACTTTCTAACCTTCCCTCGCACCACCCCATATACTACTATATAAAACAGATGCATTTTTCCTTCATCCTTGCACCCCTAGATCCGACCTTCGAACTGGCGACACTTTAGAAATACGGTTAATACACTCATGCCTGTAGGATACAAATTGACACGTCGCTTACTGGCCTTCTTCATATTGTTTATTCATGCAAATTGTTTATCTTTTATAACACTCAAATGAAAGAAATATCCTATTATAATTGACAATGCCACTCTGAGAAAGGAAAACATGTCTGCTAAAATGGCTGTCAGTGAAAAACTAGTTGTCTGCCACTTTGAAACTTCAACATTGCATCTCACGGGGGGGTGGTAACACAATATAATTCCATAAGCTAAAAAAAAAAAAAGAAGAAACAAGCCATGCAAAATTGTTTTTCATCAGATAGCACCCATGTCAAATAAACCCCTGTCATTTATCGTATTATCATATCTTGAATAAAATACTGCAATACAGCACGGAAGATTTATAGCCTAGATCGGTCACCCTTTCATAATGACTTAGCTGCTACAGTTCTCATATGTTTCCAAGCCTGACAATCTACATAGTGCCATAATTATACCAGCCAAGCATCACTGGAAAAACCTGCAGATTTATCCGCTTGGCTGCCAGCATGCTGGAATCATTTTTAAGGTTCAATGCCTTGTTCTAAATAAGCAAAACTGTCAGCCATCCAATTATATATTGCACAAAAATAAGGCTATATCATGGTATATACAATGTACATATTTTCTACATAGTTTGCAACACAAAACAGTGCACATACTTTAGTGCTAATGCACAACATTACCCTTATCCTCTGGACATTATCTGGTCTGGAAAATAGTGTGAACCTGTCTGCAGTTCCAGTGCATTCCAGACCAGACAAAATGAGACAAGCAGTATTTTTCTGGTCTGGTACGGACTGCGCTGGTGTGAGCAGAGGCCAGAAATAGCATAGGGATACACTAGGATGCATTTTGGGTCTGGAAACAATCTGGTCTGGATGTGGTGTGATTGGGCCCTTATTCTAATAAAGTAAGTAGTACTTACCTTCATCCTTCTTTCTCTGTTTGCCCAGTCTCAGCAGTCCATGTCCCCTTCAGGTCGGAATCACAAAAAACGTGTCATCAGCCCACAAATGACATTGCACCTTCTCTCTCGCTTGTGATGTACCCTCATCAGAAAAAAAAGCCTTTCCTTCTAAGATCGCACAAGAACTTTTGGGGGAAAGTGTAAAGTTCACCACACATTACCATCTGATTGTACAATCTTCAGATCTATCTATGCAGTGATTGGTTCAAAATTAAGTGCGCAGGTCCTCATATTGCATAGTCTTGGTAAAGCTAAAGTTGACTGTACAAAGGTTGTATTGTCAGTTTGCAGTGTATGGCGACTCTTCTCAGATGTGTTTTGGCACATGTGCGAGATGAAACACATGACGTCATACACTTCCATCTAGCACATGTGGCATGCAACACTATACTCATCTGTTGAGGGAAAAAAGCGCCTTCCACCCCCTCTCCATAAAACAGCATAGATTAAAGTGACACTAAACTCAGGAGTTAAATCTTAAAAAGTACCTCAATTATTAACAAAAAAATCTTATTTGTGCGTTACTCAGCTGTAGATCCTCAAATCATCTCTGAATTGGTGCTGACACTGCCCTTCCTTCTGGAGGGTGGCAACTTTTGTTGCCCCATGTTCCCTATGTGTTGTAAAGTAGCCACCGCTCCAAGCTCACTCCTGTGATGGACTACAATCTGGGTACAAATGAGTAAACTAAACAAGGCTTCACATGTTTGGTGCCTATTTACCCGACGTGACCCCGTCTTTTATATTTTACCAAAAAATTGGGTAATAAGAAAATGTTTTATAATTTAATATAGAGGAAACAGTTTTTGTTTTTCTTCAAAATATTTGGTAATTTTTCCAATATAGTAAAAAATAAAAACCCCAGTGGTGATTAAATACCACCAAAAGAAAGCTCTATATGTCCCCCAAACAAATGGTATAAAATTCATTTCAGTACAGCGTTGCATGACGGAATAAATGTCAGTCAAAGTACCTCAGCGCTGACTACTGAAAAATGGACTGACCAGGAAGGGGGTTTAACACCCCGGTCAGCAAGTGGTTAAATTACATTTCAGAACTCTAGTTGAATTCTGCACATGCTCAAACATGAATTAAGTTGTAAAACACTTAAAATCGGGTCATAGTGTTGGAAATACCATGAATTACTTAGGTTTTGTCCACCAAATCTGGTACTGTCAAACATTGGGGCCAATCCAGCAACAGGTTTGAGATTCTTGCACGTCCCACACACCCAATGTAATTACCATTCATCATCTGAAAAGCCAGTTTCACTACAAGGAAGAAAATCAATAAATAAAACACGCACACGTGTAAAATGAAGAATTTTCTAGCTACGGAAAGTGTGCCAATTGTCAACCTGTTTGTGAAATATTTTCCCTACCTTAGAGTAAACAGAAATGCTGACTAGCCCGCGTATTGCTTAGCAAGAGAAGGACAACACCCAATATACTGTAAATACCATTCTTTTACACCTCTCACCTAGTTACTTAACCACTTGCCGTCCGCCCGTAGTAAAAAAACGGACGGACGGCACTGCAGCATTGGCGGGTTGCCGTCTCCAGACAGCAATTTTTTTCTGCTTGCGCGCGCCCCCTAGCGGGCACGCACGGGCAGAAAAGACCCAATCAACTGGTTAACGGCCCTTCCACAAATCCCCCAAATCCCCATATTGTAGGCTTCTTTAACACATTTACCATGATTAACAAGCACAGGTCTAAGGACAGCTATTACAGCATGGTTTTGTAAACTGCAAAGTCACAAATTTCTCCCTAATGGGGGCACAGACAAAAATAAAAACCTCACAAGTGTTCAAATATATAACTGCTACTAACCAGCTGTAATTTTACACAGTAACAAATGCTAAATTAAGTGTGCCAACCAGTGGAATGGTTCACACCATAGCAGGGGTGTGCAAATATTTTTTCAAAAACTACTATTAGGGCCTAGAATTATTGCTCTCCCTCCAACGTTCGCGCCCATACCTTACGTGTGTGACGCAATCGTCATTTACGTACAAATGCATGCCCTATGCATGCGTTTATTCACATGCAGATGGCAGGGGCGGCAGGGTTGGTTTTCATTTTTATATTAATTTGTCAATGTTTGGTTTTTTTTTTTGTTCCACTTAATTTTATTGCCATCATACCGGGGACCACAAGCCCCTATGTGATAAGAGTTTGAAGGTGACAGGTTCTCTTTATGGAGGCTATCAGGGTTATCCACCAAAGGGTGAAGAGTTTGGAGAAGGCAGGAGTAGTGAACAATCTAGGACAACATCTCTCTCTCCATTTCAGCTCACTTTCCAGTTCAGCTATGTTGTCCTAGATTGTTCACTGCTCCTGCCTTCTCCAAACTCTTCACCCTTTGGTGGATAACCCTGATAGTCCCCCCTGCCCTCCAATACAGAAGATCTCTTGTGGAGCACGGCTTGTGACAGCTGAAATCGGATCCGCTGTGAGTACAGCACTCTGTCTGACTGATCACACAGAGGATGGTGAGAGACAAAACTGCATGTCCCGGGCGTTGGGAGATAGGATTTGCGCATTTCTGCATAGCTTTGCGCTAAACGCGTACGATCCGTGCATTTAATGTAAGCCATTACACAGTGCAGGGTACCATGCGCTGAGTACACTGCATTACCATTTATTCTCAATGCCACCCCTATGCATCTTCTAGCAGGCATGCATTGCAGCACAACGTGTGGTTCTGCAATAATGTACATTGCATTCATTACATTTTTTCACTGCACAACGCATGTGACTTTTGCTGCACTGCAATGCACAGCTTCCAAGCACTGCATTAGAGTGCTATTGAGAATGAATGGCGAAGCAATGCACCAGCGCACCTAGCATGTGGCACCTTGTGCTGCACCATGGCGTGAGCTAATCACACATAGATATAGACAAACTCATTTGAGCTGTTTTCTAGACTTCTACAATCATTACTGCTAGCTGAAATAACCCGGTAATGGCTACAAGCTTAAACGGGAATTGTTTTCATCGCTGCTTATTTCTCCACCTATATAACCCTAAGTTGGTCATACAAAGGGAGACGTGCCCGAGAACAATAAGTGGTGAGATAAGTGTCTAGTCTTGTGCAAGCTGACAGAGCATCATAAGTAAGGGCAATCCTCAGCTGGTGCGTGTATATATTTAGCCGAGGTTCAGCAGAAGTAACCACTCAAAGAAGTAGGTTTATTTCCACAACATTTCAGGCTGTAAGACCTTGAAGACCTCTGGGTGCCTACTGAACCTTTGCTACATTATTGCTACTGTGTGGCGCACTGAGGTATAACTCTCTGGATTGTGTGCAGGTACGGTACTAAATCACATAGAGAGACAAAGTGTTTTTTGTTTTGTTTGGCTATTTTCTTTTGTAAGCACTAGTTGAAATGGCCTTAAAATTGTCATGGCTAGCATTAGCACTAGTGCACATGGACATCTGAGATCAATTAAGGTCAGCCTGCGAATAGCATGTGCTTTGTTTTTTTATTCTCCTACAGAAGTCAAAGTAAATCTACGTCAAAGACATTTCAGACGTATGGCAAACGCACTGCCAATATACACTGGCGCCGAGACAGGCGTTTGAGTTTCTTCTTCTAAAATCCTGATCCTTCCCTATCTAGCTCATAATCACTCTATTTTCTACTCACATCACAATGCATACCTTGTCAGCTGCAATAAAGCAATTTAGTACAACCTCTGTCTCTTGTTTAACCTACCCCACCACTTACAAAATGTGCCAATGCCTTCCAAAGAGATGCAATACATTCTAGCCAAATTTCTAGAATACAGATGTGTGAAATAACTGTACTACTTATTAGGAAATACAGTCATGTAAAAAAGAAATTACACCCTCTTTGAATTCTATGGTTTTAAGTATCAGGACATACTAAACATCATCTGCTCCTTAGCAGGTCTTAAAATAAGGGAAATACAACCTCAGATGAACAACACCACATAGATGTGTGTGAAAAGCTAACTACACCCTTCCTGCTTCCATAGGAATGAAAATGCTAAGTAGTAGCCAAGTTCTGCTGGTCAAGTGCCCTTGATTAATTGTTGATCAGCGTGCGTTAACACAATGCCAAGGAAGCAAGACATCGGCAATGATCTATCCCATCAATCTGGGAAGGGTTATAAAGGCCATTTCCAAACAATTTAAAGTCTATTAGCCCTGGTTCACACCTAGGCGTATTGCGTATGCGCGTCTGTCGCGCGTTTTTTTTACAGCGATTCGCGGTAAAAAAAATTGTGCGACAAACGCGCGTTTCCGAGGGCTACTTGGCTGTATCCCAATGGAAACGCGCAACAAAAACGGCCCAAAGTAGTACATGTACGTTTTCAGGCGTGGGCCGTTTTGTAGCGCGTTAGGGACGGGCTGAAATAGGGCAAGGTGTGAACCAGACCCATTGAAAACAATGGGATTTTCATGTTTGAGCGTTTTGTACAGCGTTCGTCGAGCGTTGAACGCGCTACAAAACGTTCAGGTGTGAACGAGGGCTTACTCTACATTGAGGAAGATTATTCACAAGTGGAGTTAATTGGTCTATACACATAAAGTATATCCAATATAGACTTAAAACAATGGTAAATTAAAGACCACTAGCATCCCCTGAGAACCAAACCAGTAGATGTTTTCTCATTTTGAAAATATGACATTTACTCTTCGCTTGGGAAAGTCAGTTCCAAGATAGAATTCTATCATAAAGTGTATTTTGATTGTATGTAGCAGAGACAGAAGATGGTGATCTAGCAAAATACGAGATCATCAATGCAAGCAAAAGGAACACCATTTTCTGTCATTGAACAAAACCTGGAGTGAGCAAGTATGAAGGCTGCCCTCTACTTGAGCAGAGTATGAAGATCAGACTTTCAATCTGTCTTTCCTGATCTGTTGGACTTCTCAGTAAGAAAATCAGCAATGGCAGCTCTTATATTGTTCTCTCAAGTCAGGTTTCCATTGTATGCCAATACATCTCTGCCATTAACAGACCTTGTCACGCAGTCAGTAAACGTTTCTAATCTTTGCCACGTATACAAACATATTGATGTGTTAGGAGTAGTAAAGAAAAACAAATGAAAATACTTCATGAATGAAATGCAAGCAAAATCACAAAAAGGATGCACAGAAATTAGCACCATTTATCACAGTGCCTAAAAGAAAGAATGGTCTGTTTTGCCTGACAGTAACCAATTACATTCACAGCTACAGTTAAGAGTCTGCAACTGGTTGCAGGGTATTAATAAATACAGCTCATATCCACTACATTGACTATTATGTAGGTGTTGTGGTATACACACCCTTTGGTCAAAATAAAATTCTACATTGAGTTCACTATGGTACATGGTCAGTCCCATGTTTTCTTTGAACCACCATGTGAAGTTTCACCCCCAAATGCAGAATTTTGGGAATCAGTGATCCACTGGATCAAGACCCCTTGTGAAGTACTAAGTGATAAAACATATAGAGGGTTATTCATGAATGAGCTGAAAGATCTAGACATAGCGTCAGCTAATCCTTCGGCTCACTTCGGCCGCCGGAGCCCTTCAGTTCAGTCGAACAGAAGGGCTGCTGTACGGGCTATTTACTATAGCCCGTACAGCAGGCGAAGGCAGCTGAGCAGCTCAGCCGAGCCTATATGCTTCGGCTCGGCTGAGCCGTAGTAACAGGCGAAGCGTGGAGAAAGGTCGGCCGAAGCGGACCGATCCCCACGCAAATGACAGCTGGGCAGAGCCAGCCGTGATATCATGGCTCTCTCCGCCCAGTTGTAATGATAGATCAGCGTCCCCAAATGACCTGGGGGCGCTGATCTGTTATTAAACAACAACAACTGGAGGGAGCCAGCCGTGAGGCACCTGCTAGAAGACTCTGGCTGGTGCCGGCCAATAGGAAACAGATGGGCAGAGCTAGTAGTGTTATCACCACTAGCTCTGCCCAATTGGGTTTTTCCCCCTATTTTTTTTACATTTTTAACCACTTGCTGACCGGGGTGTTTACACCCCCTTCCTGTCCGGGCCATTTTTCAGTATATAGCGCTGCGGTACTTTGGCGGACATTTATTCGGTCATGCAACGCTGTACTGAAATTCATTTTATATAATTTTTTGGGGACAGATAGAGCTTTCATTTGGTGGTATTTCAATCACCACTTGGGGGGTTTCATTTTTTACTATATAACAAAAAAAGTACCAATTTTCTTTTTTTTTTTATGGTTTTCCCTTTATTATTGTAGGAAACATTTATTTTTACCCAATTTTTCGGTAAAATATAAAAGGCGGGGTCACGTCGGGTAAATAGACACCAAACATACCAAGCCTTAAAATTGCGCTCACCCCGAAATCGCTTTAAAAGATTTTACCGCTCATGCGTTTAGTGTTATCAGTGATTGATGGCCCTAAAATTATTGCTCTCATTGCGATGTTAGCGGCGATATGTAACACATGCAACATTATTGGCGCAATCGTCGTTTTTGCGTGTAGGCGCATCTAACGCATTTTTGCGCATCTATGTGGGGGTGGGGGGACTTTTAAAAAATGTTGTGGGTTTTTTTTAATGTGTGTAAATTTTTATTTTGTGAGCAATTTTTTTTTTTTACACTTAACTTTATTGTTATCACATAGGGTGCTAAGAAGTACCCTATGTAATAACAAATTACAGTTACAGGTCCCCTTTAACTAATGTCACCTAGGGACCCCCACAGAAGCTGATGAAGCACAGATCTGCTTCATCAGCTTCTCTCCGGTTTCTGTACCGGAGACTGACAGAGGAATGCGGAAGTGATGTAATATACATCAATTCCTGCATTCAGAGACCGTGAGGTAAGGAGGGGCGCACCCTCACTTGCATCATACAAGCGATCGGGCGTCTTTACCGACGCTGGACCGCTTGTATGTAAACGGCCATCGCTTGCCGTTTAAAATACAGCCGGTTTCCCGCTCGTGCGCTCCAGGGGGAGCGCACGAATGGGCACAAAGGACGTCTAAAGACGCCCACCCGGATCCAGGAGACTTCCGGCCGGCCGTCTTTCAACGTTCGGCGGACGGGAGGACTACGAGAGTAGGGGTGAATGGCATCGAGTGAGCTGCCGGAGCTTCAGCTCAGCCGAACATGCAGAGCATGTTCAGCTGACCGAAGGCAGCCGATGTACGGCTGATTTTAGCCAATGTACGTCTAAAATCAGCTGTACAAGGCTGAAGTGAATAGCGGAACAGCGTTTGGCTCACTTCACTTCGGCTCGTGTATTCATTCAGCTGCCTTCGGCAGCTAATTGAATAACCCCCATAATGTGTATTTTTTATCTTTGTTCAAACTATGTGTAAGTGTATGTAAAGCCAAAACGTTTTCTAGGATAAATTGTAGATTACAGGTAACTATCTCTGCATGTCCTGGTGACCATCACCTCCAGTACAGAAAGTGATGTAAAACGCAATGTACTGGAGTGGCACCACCAACAGGATGTGATGGGAAATCTTCCAATAAGGACATCTGTTTTGGTGACAACTGTCTAAAAGGGGTACTTTATTACGTTTGGAGGGATCTGTAGGACAGGAAGTGAAGATAAATTTCCTCCGTGAGACACGGGTCAAGGGTCTTTTGGATTTACATACACTCTAAAGAGGTAAAAGTCTAATGTTTGCAGAATTTTGCCTGAGTCCTCTTCAGCTTGTTGTGACCCAGCACAAGATAATAAAGCCCTGGTCATTTCACAATTACCAGTGTTGAGCTGCATTCTGGTTAATATGCATGCTTTTATACTATGACCAATGTTACTGAACCATATATTACGATCAGAATAAAAAACACAAAGTGCACAACTCACCCCTATCATGTGTCCTTGCAATCCACACTTAGTGCACAGATGCCTTTCTTCAGGTAGATTCAAAAACTGTAGAACCAGCACACAATGATGGTCCAAACAAATTTCCAAATTTATTCCACATGCATCAATACAAAGAACAACCGCAGTTGTTCTTTGTATTGATGCATGTGGTATAAAGTTTGAATTTCTTTGGAAGAACATTGTGTGCTGGTCCTACAGTTTTTGAGCAAATATTACGGTCATTTTAACTGAACAACCAATGGCCTCAATACAAAAAGGACTTGTGAAACGGCGTAGAGTATATTAAAAAAAAAAAAAAAGAAAAAGTTGTCTGCGTTCATTACCAAAGTGGTGTTCTTGCAAACAATAGCTGCATGCCATCAATCTTTATGCAGAGAAGAAGCTAAAGCCTTCACTACTCTCGTGTTATAAAGTACACCAACCACAACTAAACCAAGGAGGTGCAAGGACTGCTTTCAATACCCGAGAGACTGGAACCACCAAGAGTTACAGTATATAGCTAGAGCAAAACACAGCAGAGGAGAAAACTTCCCACTGGGAAATACCCTCCAGAGAGGAAGTGTCAGTGTATTCAGCCTGATGGTTCTGAACGAAAAGGCTCAGCAGGCTCACATTAAGTCCTATGTGACCTGGATTTCAGAGGGGTGACCTTACACACAGAGGTACTTGAAACATCAGTGGATTTTGCTAGTGTCGTCTATAACAGATGGTTTGTACAAGCTGTAAAAATGACAGTGAAAAGCAATCTGCTTGTACACTATAAATGACTATAGAATTGGATCCGCTGCCAATACAACTCCCTGGGGTCAATTACACAATACACACCTTAGAGATATTACATTTCAAGTTAAGGTCCTGATTTTGTATACAATTTACACACAGATTTAAAACAGATGAAAAATAAACATTCATCATACATAACCAATAGAAGTACCGTATACTACGTAGTATTTAAAAAATGAAAATTATTCAACGAGCTTCTCTAAAACCAGAGTATGGTATGTGGCATAATGACCATCTTAAAGGCCCACTTCTGCAATTCCAGGGGTGCACGATTCCCATCGTCTGATGCCCGGGACTGTACAACCGCCCAGATCACTTGTAGTATCCTGGTTTCCAGGGTTTCCCACTCTTCAGGGGGACCTGGGACCACATAGATGACTTCAGGATGGAGAGCAGTTTGTTCCCAGATCTGCGCTGTGTGATCAGTGAGACAGGAGCACTGTACTCACAGCCTTCATGTCTCAGGTCTCACAAGCTGAGCTGCACAGAAGGGGGCAGGGGAGACATTGGGAGTCTCATATACCCCAGATATCTCCATAAGGAGAGCCTGTCACCTCCAAACACTATTACATAGGGCAGGGCTCAAAATTTCAAGTCCTGAGCTACTAGCCAGGCCTTAAGAGTTACTCGCCACCAGTCGCCCCACCTGACCCCTACCGTGCCCCGCCCTTAACTCCGCCAGGTCAGTGGTGTGACACAGAGAACAGAGATCAGTAACAATGCAGAGTGCAGAGGCCAGTGGTGTGATGCAGAGTACAGAGGCCAGCAGTGTAATGCAGAAAAAAGCAATGTATCCTCCATGTCCCAGGTGTCCTGCTTCTCC
>NW_017307118.1:274345-313237 GCF_000935625.1 Nanorana parkeri
CCTGACATAGGGGCTTGTTAGCCCCTATGTGATAGCAATAAAGTTAAGTGATAAAAAAGTAAAAAAAAAAAAATAATAAAATAAATACAAATTTAAAATAATTAAAACCAACCCTGCCGCCCTCGCCATCTGCTTGCTAATAAACGCCCGTGCAGGGCATTGTGTGTGTGCGCGAGTGCTGACCCCATTCCAGTGTGCCATGTAGTGGTAGCCGAGCAGCACTCTCTAATACGCATGATGTGCATCAAAGGTGATTTTGGAAAATGGAATTACCGGCTCAAATCTGGTCCCCTTTCCCCCCCTACCCCACTATACTTACCTTTTGGGTATGGTCCTTTCCCTCCGCCGGTATACTATCCATACCGACATGGATTTTGCATTTCCTGGCAAATTGCGAGCACTCGTTGGTCAGTGAGGTCCCTGACCAATGAGAAGCACTTCTTAGCATGGTTAACTACAGTTTTGGTTGGTCGTTGTTTTGTGTGGATTCTATGAATAAGCAGTTTGGTGGAACAAGTTAGATCTGGAGGAACCTGTGTGTTTGTTTACAGCATGTTTTGACTTCGGGAATAAACAGTATCCAGCTTTTTGATACCAGTCGTTTGTGCGCAAATGGTATCAAGCTACAGTGTGCCGTTTTTTTGCCTGCACCGACAAGAGGGATGGGGGTTGTGTGACCACAGGACAAAGGAATATGAGCGGTGGCTGCTTTGTGAAATTTTTTTTATGACAAGAGGATTGTCATGAGAAACAAGCAGCTTGGGTCCCCGCTTTAGTCCTTGAACAAGTAGTTTTTAAAAAAAATGTCTACACCCCTGAATTCAAGTTTGACATCCTACATCCACTTTGAGATAATGTCTACTTTATGTGTTACATGTTTTCATTTACATTGCAGAACTTGAAAAAAAAATATTTACAAATTGCTGTTTACTTTTTAAAGTGCTGTATACTTGCTTAAACATCCTACTTAGCTTCCCTATGTAATGTTAAGAAAGAAGGGGGGGGGGATGTAGAGTTATTGTTTACCATGATTACCTTGTCTGTACTGTGCTGGCAGATCTTAGTTTTTACACTCTATTTCAACACGGTCTGTCCTAACAAAAGGGTTAAAGGCCAGGAAGGTTCTTCGTTGTATGCTAATGCAGTGAAACCAAGTATGTCCCTCTTGGTCCCTCAGAAATTGTTCACAATAGTCCATGCATAATTCTGCTCCAAAAAATGTTTTAAAATATTTTGGGGTATGCTGTGTGAATGGAAAGGCAGAACAAACATGCAGTGCTGGTTTCTCATTATTGACTGCAAATGCACTTTAAAAACTGTATTTCTTAAATATCGAAGCCTTCCCTCTACATTTGTTTCCATAGCTCTAATTTGGCTGAGGTTCCCTAAAAGTGCATCTTCCACAGAGATGAAGAGTACCCCAAGCAAAACATACTAAGGCCCTAATTCATCAATCCACAGTATCAGGTACGGCAGGGGTTGACAAATGAACAAGAATAAAGAACCAGCAGGATTTTTTTAAGGAGTCAGCTCCACTGATAACAACAAGCTATATGTCATTTTAAGGAGCATTGGCTACCTGGCTCCTGGGATTTGTCCAGCCCTGAGGTAAGGTATGCAAAATAAAGATTAAAAGATAGATGTACTTTAGGCATGCTATACCAGGTACTTGTAGGTGCCTAAGTACAAAGCTTGATAAATTATGGCCTTACATGTGACATAGAAATGGGTCCCAACTGTTGGATCAGATGGATAAACATTCCAAAAACACACAAAAAATTAATTACTTGATAATTTTCTCTTAGATAGAGAAAGGGAAAAGACCACTACACTGCACTTGGATTAAACACAGCACCTTATGACAGTGCCCAGAGTGCACTGCAAGGACAGACGTCACAATTATCAATTAAATCTACCAATCTAAAGTTGGATACATAAGCATCTATTTTTGCTTGTGTATCCAAAAAAAATAAAAAATAGAACAGATTCATTTATCAACGCTTACGAGCATTGATGTACGAATCCACTGCTGTTTGCATTGTATTCTGACAGCGGCTGCTGTCAGGATACTCAAATGGAGCTAGCAACTGATTGGCTGCTAACTCCATTTGGCTAAACATTTTCCAACCTGCTCTTTCGATCAGCTGATTAAGGGATGCCAGACAGAAGGGTGCTGCCGACGGCACCCACTGTGCAAATTTTGGCCGTTTCATCAGGAACTGGACAAAATTCATACCCTCCATTAAGTAGATGACATTCATCTGACTGGCATTTATCTGACTGGAAATGTTAAGATCAGGCAAAAATCTTGATGTGCGTCTTTATGTCTTTTAGCAGTGACACATACCCAAGTCAACCAATCCTAAGAGAAATGGAGATCTTTCCTGTCCTGTTTGACTGCCTTCAATATCATAGAAAGCAATTTTATGAAAGCAATTTTGGATGTTAATGTATTTGAATTGAAATGAATGCTATGCTTATCCCCATGCTAAACTAAAAATAATGACACCAGATTAGCAAAAACCTGGAAAGGTTCTCATAGTGATTGCCATTGTCTGGCAGAGGAAAGACCTATCACTGTGTTCGCAGCCTCCAAATCTCCAATTTAATATGCAGACTATGGTAGGTGTGCGAGTCAAGAACATGAAGGCTTTTGATGGTCACATCCTTTGCTAATGACATCCAGTTTTCTTCCCTGTATGCCAAGCATAACGTCTCCACAGTGAGAACACCTTACTTCAAGTTTCTGCTTATAGTGCTCACAATCATCTAAATTTAATAACCCAATATTCTAATGGATAAAGTTTTCCAATATATATATATATATATATAATTTCTTGGAAAATCTATAGCCAATAGATTCTTATAAACCCTGATGTTTATATAATAGATACGACTACTTGACTCGGTCTCATTAGCAGCAAACTGACCCATAAAGTGCCCACAGACATCAGATACAAGTCTTCCAATCTGGTTATTGTTAGCCACATTGAATGGCAATCCAATGTCAATAGGGAACCTGTAGATGCCATTGGATATGGCTTACCTTGGCGCTCATACTAATGTTAAAATCCTGTTTGATCACTATTGTTTGCACCCAAAACACTGGCAAAAAGTGCTTGCTGAGCACCTCCCTCTCTGTAAACCTCTACACAAACCCAAGGCAAGTGTTCATGTTTAGGGAAGCACTGCTTGGACGGACATATCTTGCCTACATGTCTGCCCGCCATCTACTGTCTAAGGCCAGCTTCTCACACTAAACATGCTTTACCTATTTCAAGGTGCTTCAAGTATCAGTCTGACATGCAAGTTCGCTCTTGCTCAGGCACTCCAAATAAAGTCAAATTTCATTTCTAGAAATCGGAAACCCCAAAATCTGTGGCATACCATATGCGTGCCAAAACTATATACAGTACTATACCACAAGGCTGTCATTTGCTATAACAACAGTCGTAGAAGTGCAGCACCTGAGAAGTCTGTTCTGTGACATGCCGAATCATGTGTGCACCTAGATCATGCTAAAAAAATGTGTGTAAAGCGCTGTGCAAACTGTTGGTGCCATATAAATCCTGTATAATAATTCAATTGTCATCAAACTTACCTGTCACTGACTATTGGCTCAATTCACAAACCTAACACACCAGGATAAGGATGTTTATTTACCAAGCATTCAAAAAATCTTTATCCCTGAGGTCAAGCTTGGCGAACTGAGCCACAACACACAGACGGGGGGTCTGTATAAAGAAAGGCACTCCTCAAATGCATTCTTTTCCTATAGCGCCAACATCTTCCGCAGAGCCGTACAAAGTGAGGGCACACAAGGGCTGTAGCGTTGTAAAAAAAAAAAAAGAGTATGAACTGGGTGGTTTCTTACCTGTGTGCTCCCACAGCATCCCATTGTGCAGTGATGGTCGCCCGCCCGCAGGTTCCAAGCAGTTTCCTTCTTTCCTGGGGGGGATGATGATGGTGATACAAGGAGGGGATGGCAGGGAAGTAACAGTGGGAGCTGACACACAGCAAATACTGGAAAAACAGGAAATAGCAGGGTATAAAAAGTGAAAGAGAAAAAAAACAAAAAGAAAGCAATTTGAAAGGCGGGTCAGGGAGCCGCAGCTCTCACATTGACAGAGAACTGCAGTGCATGCAGGCGGCCAGCTCTATGAATTCCCTTCTTATTTCTATGGGGAAGACGAGTCCCATCTGCTCCGCCTGTCATAGGCTGGCATGGTGCTGCCAGCCATGGCTTTGTACGAAGGGAGGGTTAGGAGACACTGGAAGGCTGCTGCGCTGCTTCTCTTGTAGTTGCTGTTTCCAGCCGGCTGGTCTTGTCTATGGGGACTACAAACAAAGAAGGTGGGGCGAGCGCCGGAGGGCCAGCACTGCATAGATAGACAGCTTTCACGTCTGTGTCCCACTCAAAACGGCACTGACTGCTTCCGGCTCGAGGGAGGTGACAGCAGACAAATCCTTCCCAGCAACAGAAAGGCTGCCCGCACCGGCTTCCACTCTTTCATTGGGTGGAACAGTAAACAAGGCTCGTTTTTTAACAATGTACACTATTTTACAGATAATCGACAGGAAACCACATGCTGACAGGTTACACCTGAGTGATGGCTGATCTACCAGTCCTTAAAGTGATAGTAAAGTCACAAGGGTTTTAAGCTATTTCATATGCTGTTTAAATCAGTTACAATGGATGCTGCTCCTTCATGTTTAAAAGTTTTATCTTCCTGCAGGATAAGCTGGTCCTGACATCCTGTTTTAGGGTAGCTCCTTTCCGTTGTGGGGTCCTATGGAGCCACCCCTGCGCTGAGCTGGGGCTAGGTGCAAACTAGGGATGCACCAATACTAGTATCGGTGCCGATATTGAGTATTTGGGCGAGTACTCGTACTCGACCAAATACTCCTGATGCATATTCTGATACCGGAACTGCCGGCATCAGGACGCTGGGGGGCGAGTCATTACACGCTGCCTTCCTTCCTTCCTCGTCACCAGGGAGCATGGAGCTGGCTTCCTGGCCAATCAGGAAGGCAGGCGGCGTGCAATGACTCTCCCCCCAGGTTCCTAATTGGTCAGAAAGTTGGGCAATCAAAAAGCGGGCGGCGAGTCATTATCCGCTTTCTCATTATCTGGTGACGAGGGAGCATGAAGCCGGTTTCCTGGCTAATCAGGAAGCTGTGCAGAGAGTCATTAAACACTGCACGGCTTCCTTATTGGGACTTTCGGTATCGGCGAGTACCAGAAAAATAATATTGGTACTAGATAAACGAAAAATTGGTATGGGTGCATCCCTAGTGTAAGCCAAGTTCCCCACAGTGTTCGCACAAGCCTGCCTAAAGGAGAAGTACTGAGAGAGTAAAATGTACTCTTCCCAATACTTAGAACCGGCACGTGACACTGCAGGTGTCACAGGCCAGCTCTATAGATCGAGAGCTGAGCATGGATCAGTCAACTCATAGTCTTCTCCCTTCAGGGAGCAGTAACTGTCAGTCACTTGTCCCTGCAGGGATTCTCCCCTCCCCTCTCTGTTCCTCCAGCTCTCATTGGAGGGACAGACAGGGGATGGGGCAGGCACAGCTGGCTCTGGCGAGGCTGAGTCAGCTATCAATCAGGCAGTGAGGGGACCCTAACAATATTGTCGGGATCTTTTCCAGCTGCAGAGCAGCTCTGTGTTGTCAGCAAATAGCAGGCAGTAGCCGGCTAGATTCTGATTTGGGGTCACAGATTTGGCTTTAGTTTTCTTTTAAAACTGTGACCAACAACGTCCCATACTGGCCCAATTAGTTGCGGCAGGCACATTCCCCACCCGTGGCTATGCACCGCAAAGGGGCGGGAATGCCCCTGCCGGATCTGATTGGAAGGGGGGTGTCGGTCACACTTTTGAGTGGGCTTGGGTGAACTGGGTTTGCACGCCCCAGCTCATCCCTACTAGTAAGCTGTGTGTCTCCACAAACACACGGGGACAGCAGAGCGAGCCATTCCCCTGCTCCCTTCTATTCTCTTCTCCTCCATCTTCCAAACTAGTAGATGGACACTGTAACTATAAGGAAACGTGGCACTCCTGTATCAATTGAAGATCGGTGTGTAAATAAACGCCACTGCAGACACCACTTGTAGCCCCACTGCAAAGGTAGTCTTTTGGTTGCCCTGAAAAGGGCTTAGCTGGAGTTGGGATTTATCTTTTAGCCAAGTCCATCTAACACTATCCTCTCCACAAGGTGACAGTGCTGCTGTCCAAAAGGGGCTCTGTTGCTTCTCCACAGAGTGGAGCCACCCTAACACAGGAAGTGTTACTGGCCGGATCTCCAGGTGAAAATAAAGGCAAAAAAGCCTAAAAAAAAGAAAATGAATGCAGCCAGCTGCAATATAATACATTTTTATTTTGTGGTTCAGATACGCTTAAGCCCTCGTTACATAGTTACATAGTATTTGAGGTTGAATAAAGACATTAGTCCATCAAGTCCAAACGAATGCTCGTTCACACCTGAACGTTTTGTAGCGCGTTCTACGCTCGACGAACGCTCTACAAAACGCACAAAAATATAAATCCCATTGTATTGGTAGCCGTGACGTCACGTCTCGCTCCGCCCATCTGTTGACATGCGGGCTGAATGTCATTTTGCGGCGAGTTTTCGTCGGGTTACATACAAGAGCTCCTTGGCATAGGGCCAAGGAGGGCCTACCCAGAGTGGTTGAAAAGACTTTCAAAGTCGTTTTTCTTGGTTATCTGCTTGTGATTTCTAGGACCAGTTTAGGTACTGGTATACTATGACAGGAGTACATGAAGAATAACTTGTCACCTCTTCCTCTGTGGTCAGTGGGACAGGAAATTACCAGCATCTTACTAACAGAGTCAGAGACAGCAGTAGAAGCATTTATACTTGGAAGCAGTGGCGTCACAAGGGGGGTGCGGCCCACACCCGGGTGCCACTATTGGAGGGGTGACACCAAAATGACTGACAGTCATTTTGGTGTCACGCCCTATGGAGAGTCCAACAGTGTCAGGAGAGAGGAGGGGACCCGGCGGCATGCCTCATCCTGCCGGGTTATAGTCCCCCCTTTCTCTGCCGGCATCCATCACCAAGACGTCACGGCGGGGTGTCACCCAGTCTCCGGTCCAGATGTCACCCAGCCTCGGGACGCTCCTGCTTGGAAGCGATTTATTTTGATTTTTGTGCCCTCATAGGGAAGATTTTCCTTTCCTTCCTGTCCCAAGGACCACAGAGGAAGTAAGGGTAAACTTCCACTCTGAAGACATAGCAGTAATAAAAGTGTAACAGATGTTTTAACCCTATCGAAAACCTAGCAAAATTCTGTCTAAATATCTTTTTTATATACATTTGTGTTATTAGCATGAGGTAATTAAAACAGCAGACACAACTGAGTCAGCCAAAACACAATATTACAAAAGTGTTTTATTACTTTAATTTTAAGCAGCTTAATTACAGAGTTGATGTTTGCATATAGTGTCATGGGGGCATTGGTTATGCATGCTATACTGTATAATATTAGGATTGAGCAAATGCGTTTCGAAGGTAGAAGAATCATTGAAATCGATGTTACTATGCAGGACTCCTAGACATCCTTAGCTCACTTGGAACATATATTACAATATCTTGTGCTGTCCTGTCAGTTTTAGATCATGGCATTTCCTTAGATTAGGGGTAGCCAAATCTAAGGAAATGGCCATTTCCTAGACTTCTACGTTCCGATCTAGGTATTAAGTTATTACTAAAACCAGTGATAATTGAATGCAGAGGCAATTCTGATAAAGATTAGATACATTTATATCGTCTTACAGATACCTTTGAGGGCAACCATAATGTTGTTGCGGCCGACAATTAAATTAAGCTTGACACCCCTGATATAGAGGATCATAAAACAGAAAAGGACAATGCTACAAGAGAACAATGTACATTGAGAAAGCTGGATAAAACATTCTAGGCCCTGCCAGGTAACAGCCAAACATCAACACTACTTATCATACTCTTGCTGCAAAGAACACAGAAAATGCTGGGGTGCATATGAAGATTAATAAAAGCATGGAATACAAACATAGTTTTCCTGCTGTATAGATCCAAGCTGCCGAAACACCAGGGGGCTTATTAGGGTTGCCACCCGTACAGGAATGACCCGGACAGTCAGGTTTTGGAATCCTGTGCCCGGGTACACTCCTTTGGCAGACCCGGGCACAGGATTCAAGCCGCAGACTTGCTCACCTGACAGCTGGCTGTGAGTGGCGGCGCCGCGGCGGGCGGCGACTGTGAGCGGCGGCGGACTGTGAGTGGCGGAGGGCGGCCGGCGATGAGGTGTCAGCGGCGGCAGTGGATGAAGTGTCGGCGACGGCCGATCAGCTGTCACCGGCGCGCGATCAGCTATATTGAACAAGCAGCACTTTTGTTCTCAGCACCAGGCTGTGAGTTTTCAAAGCAAGCAGACTTTATAAACACAGCATAAAGGAAACTTTCCCTGAGAGAAAAATGGCGGCTGCCACTACTGATGTGCTAGGTGCCTGGCTCTAATGCTGACCCTCTTGTGTCACTAACCTGCAACGGAGGAGCGAGCGGCCGCCCGATGACAGCCGGGTGAATGTGGCAGAGAGAGGGAGCCAGGTGCTTCATTTAGCGGGTCGTGACGGCGCCCCCCCTCAGTCCTGCGCCCAGGGCAAGTGCCCCCCCGGTTGTTACGCCACTGGCCCTAAGTATTCAATTACCCATCTGACTTTATATTGGCTTTCCTGATATGTATACTTGTTCAAAGTCAGAAAATCTTTAAAAAAAAATCTTCAAAAGTATTGAAGTTAGAGAGTAAGTATGACAGCCTGACAAGGTCAGCCATGACAGCCCTCCATATTTTTCATAAGAAAGGTTATTGCTGTTTGGTTGGAAAGGGGCACTTGTGTTTGGCACCAAGCTCTATGCCATAAGCCTGAATATTTCAGCTGACAATGATACTAATAATATCAAGATCTAAAAATTATTTGAAAGGGCATCTGAATTTTTTTATTAGGAGTGCACCGATATATCGGCTGCCGAAACATATCGGTCGAAAATGGCACTTTTGGCATAATGCGGAAAGTGCCATTTTCTGGCCGATACATCGGTGCATCCCTGCTTTCTTTTCTCCCCGCTGGGCGCTGCTCTGTGTCCCAGCAAGGAGCAGAGGAACTGTCACAGGTGACCGAGCGCTGCGGGAGTAGCGCTGTGAGCGGTTGGCATCTCTCCTCCCACACCGCTCAGCCTCCTATCACAGATCAGCAGAGCGATGTGTGGGCGGAGACAGCCAGCGCTGTGACAGCAGGCTTAGCTCCTCTCGCCCAGCCTCCTGTGACAGTGTGTCAGGAAGGAGAGTGAATACAAAGACTCAGTGATCGCTGAGTGTTTGTACATAATTGAGGACACAGTATGGTTATTATATGGTTATTATAGCCTCAATTATGAATGATTGATTGTGGTTATAGTAAATACACTATGTTCTCATGTTATGAAATGAACAGGAACACTCAATATAGAGGACTTCTGTTTATTTATTTATTTTTTTAATATTCTTTATTTATAAGTACAGGGGTATGATACAGAAGACAGAGATCCATTGGCCCGGAGGCTGCATATATGTACATAACTACAACTAAATCAACCAAACTAGCATAGCCGTTCCCGGGCTGGTGTAGTCTCATCCATCTTACACCTCGGATCTGCCCATCCCTCCACACCACAACCCCTTGAACTTTTTTGTAGATATATTCAGAACACATACACAAAAATGATTGGGGAGTACACACAAGACAGGATAGACACAAGACAGAACATAACACAACAAAGGTGACAAAGTGCTCGGCTCGAGACTCCAGCCAGCGGCCGCCCGCCCGCCCTCTCGCTCCTACACCAGATCCTACGCCCAGTGTCGCATCGTCGCCCCCTGGGTATTGACATTGCCCGAGGGTCATTCTTGACCCAGCTGTGCGCTTTCCGGTGAGTCCCTAAATTGGTACCATCCCGCCCAGGTCGCCACAAACTTGTGTGTGGACCCACGCATCGAGGAAGTCAGATCCTCCATCAATTTGATCTCCTCCATCCGACTCACCCACATCCCCGCTGACGGTGGTCGGGTCTGCCTCCACAGGGCTGGAATACAGGCCCGAGCAGCATTGAGCATGTGAATCAGTAGAGAATGCGGTTAAGCTTTCCGTGAAATTGGGGCCAGGTGAAGGAGGTAAACAGCTGGCGTAAACGGTATTGACATGCCTGTAATCTGCGTCGCCAGATCTGCAATATGGGACCAGAAGGAATCGACCCCGGAACATTCCCAGAAGATATGTAGTAGCGAACCCTCCTCCTCCCCGCACCTCCAGCATGTTGCCGGGACCGAGGCATACATGGCGTGCAACACCTTAGGAACTCTATACCATCTGGTCAGTAGTTTGTAGCCAGCTTCTTGGTATCTATTAGCCACGGAGGATTTTAGTGCAAAGTGAATCATGCGGTCCACTTGTGCCGGGCTAAATTCAATCCCTAGGTCCGAAGCCCATTGTCTTACGAAATAGGGAGGAGGAAGGTCCGGTGGGCTACGGAGGCTGTCCATTTAGAAGGATAACATGTGTCTCACTGGTTCCGCCTGCTCGCACATTGTTTCAAATTCTGTTCACCTCCTCAGCGGGGGGTTCCCCGCCTTCGAGGTGCACAGATAGTGGCGTATCTGCAAGGCGCTCCATGGCGGGTCATGGACTCCCTGTATCTGGGACATAGACATCCACTGCCCTGACTCTTGAAACTGGTATAGCCTCGTATGGGCCGATGCCGCCAGTTCAGTTGCCAGTGGGTTATGCAGACCCGGAGGAAAGTGCAGAGGAAGTCAGATCCTCCATCAATTTGATCTCCTCCATCCGACTCACCCACATCCCCGCTGACGGTGGTCGGGTCTGCCTCCACAGGGCTGGAATACAGGCCCGAGCAGCATTGAGCATGTGAATCAGTAGAGAATGCGGTTAAGCTTTCCGTGAAATTGGGGCCAGGTGAAGGAGGTAAACAGCTGGCGTAAACGGTATTGACATGCCTGTAATCTGCGTCGCCAGATCTGCAATATGGGACCAGAAGGAATCGACCCCGGAACATTCCCAGAAGATATGTAGTAGCGAACCCTCCTCCTCCCCGCACCTCCAGCATGTTGCCGGGACCGAGGCATACATGGCGTGCAACACCTTAGGAACTCTATACCATCTGGTCAGTAGTTTGTAGCCAGCTTCTTGGTATCTATTAGCCACGGAGGATTTTAGTGCAAAGTGAATCATGCGGTCCACTTGTGCCGGGCTAAATTCAATCCCTAGGTCCGAAGCCCATTGTCTTACGAAATAGGGAGGAGGAAGGTCCGGTGGGCTACGGAGGCTGTCCATTAGGAAGGATAACATGTGTCTCACTGGTTCCGCCTGCTCGCACATAGTTTCAAATTCTGTTCGCCTTCTCAGCGGGGGGTTCCCCGCCTTCGAGGTACACAGATAGTGGCGTATCTGCATATCCGTAATGGCGGGTCAAGGATAACATGTGTCTCACTGGTTTCCGCCTGCTCGCACATAGTTTCAAATTCTGTTCGCCTTCTCAGCGGGGGGTTCCCCGCCTTCGAGGTACACAGATAGTGGCGTATCTGCATATCCGTAATGGCGGGTCATGGACTCTCTGTATCTGAGACATAGACATCCACTGCCCTGACTCTTGAAACTGGCATAGCCTCGTATGGGCCGATGCCGCCAGTTCAGTTGCCAGTGGGTTATGCAGACCCGGAGGAAAGTGCGGGTTTCCCGTCAAAGGCACGAGGGGTGATGGCTGGGGGGAGATACCTACCAACGGAAGCACCTTGCTTACTGCCCGCATTGTGGCTCAGACCAGAGGGTTAGACCAGTGGGTCAGTGGCATCTTGGGAAAGATCCAAGCGGCATTCTGTAAGGGTATCTCACAGTCCCGCTGTTCTAGGGTCACCCATAGCTTATGACGGGAGTTGCAGCACCAGTCAACGACCACGGAAAGGTGCGCCGATTTGTAGTACATCACCGGGTCGGGAAAGCCAAGGCCACCCGCTCCCCTTGATCTGGACAAGAGCTGATGTCTTAGGCGGGCCCGTTTGTTCATCCATAGAAAGGCGAGGAAACGGGAACGCAGCTGGCGCAGAAACGCGTTCGGGACTACAATGGGTAGCGTCTGAAGGAGATACAATAATCGCGGCATGACCGTCATTTTTAAAATCTTGTTGCATCCTAGCCAGGTAAACGTGGGTCGGTCCCAAGAAGCTAAGTCCGCGAGGACCCGCTTTTGGAGCGGAAGAAAGTTTAGGGCGAACGTCCTACGGATGTCCGCTGGTATGAAAACCCCCAGGTACTTGATGCATGTGTCTGCCCATCTAAAGCGGAATGATTCCTTAAGTGTTATAACCCGGCTATCAGGGAGGGAGACGTTTAGCGCTTCCGATTTGCTCCAATTTAGTTTGAAGTCCATCAGTTGACCGTAAACTTTCATGGCCCGCAGTATATTGGGTAGAGAGACATAAAGCAGCAGATCGCCGGCATAAGCCGCAACTTTGTGTTGTCTGCCACCGCAGTCTAGCCCCCTAATGTCCGGGGAGGCCTGAATGGTCCTAAGGAGTGGTTCCAACGTGAGTAGGAAAATGAGAGGGGAGAGAGGGCAACCCTGGCGAGTGCCATTAGATATGTGAAACGGCTCAGATAAGGTTTCGTTTACCCGCACTACAGCCGCTGGATTTGAGTACAGGGCTCCAATCCACTGCCTCATGCCGACCCCCAGCCCAACATACTCCAGAACCTCTCTAAGGAATGCCCAATTCACCCTGTCAAAGGCCTTCTCCGCATCCAGTGACAGCAGGAGAAGGGGCTGTGACGTGGACTGGGCTATATGGATCACATTGAGGGTTCTGATGGTGTTGTCCCGGGCCTCGCGACCCGGGACAAATCCCACCTGGTCCTGTCCAATGAGGTCCTCCAAGAGGGGGAGCATACGAGAGGCTAATATACGAGTAAACAGCTTGAGGTCGACATTCAGCAACGAAATGGGCCTATAGCTAGCGCACTGAGATGGGTCCTTCCCTTCTTTCGGAATTAGCGTTATCTGAGCCCGAAGGGAATCATTAGGTAACGTATTGCCCTTAAGGATAGAGTTGAAAGCGCCCGTGAAACGGTTACCGAGGAAATCGCGTAAAGTCTTGTAATAGGTGAGGGTAAACCCATCGGGACCGGGGGCTTTACCAGGCTTCATAGCTTTTAGGGCCTCCTCAAACTCCATCACAGAGATGGGATGTTCCAGGGCTTGGCCAGCAGCTGCTGACAGGCGAGGCATGCCTGAGTCTGTCAGGTATGCTCTGATCGCCTTTAACTGTGCTTCGGGGTCAGTCCGGCCTGTGTCACGGTGTAGGTTGTGTAGCTCGGTAAAAAAGGAGTGGAATGGGCGTGCTATGTCTGCTGATCTGGATAGTGTTTGTCCTCCCTGGGGACGAATGCAGGGTATGTAAGTCCTCGAACGCATGTCTCTTAAGGCTGTGGCCAGGAGCTTTCCGGGTTTATTACCGAATTCGTAGAACGTTCGGCGTGTCCTAATCAACTGGGCCTTTACCCTGTCTAACAGCAGATCATTTAGTTCCGCTCGGGTTTTTGTCAGAGAGGCTAATGTCTCCCTATCTAAGGCTGCCTTGTGTCGGAGTTCCAGACTCCTCAACTGTTCATAGAGCTCCTCTATTCTTTTCATACGTTGGCGTTTGCGATGTGACCCCAGCTTTATCAAGTATCCCCTTATTACACACTTATGTGCCTCCCACAGGGTGAGCGGGTTCTGAGTGGGGGAGTCATTGTCCCTAAAGTAGTTGGCTAACTCTGTCTTAAGCGCTGCAAGGTCTGCTACATCTTGTAATAGGGAGTCATTTAACCGCCAGGTAAATGGCGAGCGGATGTTCTCCCCTATATTCACCCCCATGTGAACTGGGGAGTGATCTGAGAGGGAAGAGGTACCAATGGATACCTTGGTGATCAGGGGCAGCGCCGCATGTTGCATTAGGAAAAAGTCTATGCGAGAATAGGATTGGTGGGGTGCCGAGAAGTGGGTATAGTCCCGGCCCGCGCGGGTTCACTGATGCGCCAGGGGTCTACAAGCTAAAGATCGAACATCGATCTCTTGACTCTTTTTCTCTGGGCATGTGTGATCTGCGACAACCCCCTGGTTGAGTCCAGGAGGGGGTCCAACACTAGGTTAAAATCCCCTCCCAGAATCCAGAGTCCCTCTGCGAACAACACTAGCTGGGACCAGAAAGACTCTAGGAAGCGTACCTGTCCAGAGTTAGGGGCATAGAGCGTGACAAGGGTCACCCTGTGTCCCTGCAGGTCTCCCTTTACCATCAACACTCTTCCCACCGGGTCTGCATAAAGATCTATGTATTTCCACATAATGGATTTGGCAAGGACAATGCTCACTCCCCTGGATTTTGAGTCAGGCGAGGGAGCATGATAGGATGTAGGGTAACGATGGTTACCTAATTTGGGTATCTGCTCCCCCTTAAATTGGGTCTCCTGGAGGAACGCGACATGGGTCTTGGACCGCCACATTTCGTTCAGCAGGCTCAACCTTTTTTCTGGGGTATGGAGGCCCCGAACATTAAATGTAGTAACAGTGACAGGCGGCATCACAGATATGCTTGCTTACCTCTCAAGTAAAGCCTTCGGCCGTGTATGGGGTAGGTTTCCGATCTAATTGAGGAGCTGGTCTGAGGCGTCGGTACAGAACTGGCCTGGGATGTAGCCTTCAGAGACTTCACCCGTGTCGTCTACGAGCCGGACACACACAGTCACCCAAAGGGAAACACACTTAGACACAGCGACAGACGATCTGACGTACAAGGGGGGAAGGAAAGAGAAAGACAGAAGACACTGGTCACACGGAAGGTGAGAGCGTGTCTGACCTCCGTGTGAGAAAAGAAGTGGGAAAAGAAAACACACACGATGCAGGCGTTCCTGTGGGTCACCCCCGATCCGGAGAGGAAATGTCTCATAACCTGGGGGGAAAGGTTAAACACAGCAGCAGACAGAGTGAGTCAGAAGCATCATATAACATCTCTGTGTACCACGTGGTTCCCACTGCCCAACTGCAACCACCACTATGACCCACTTAAAGGATTAAGAGTAACATTGTAACCCAAACAATATATCATTATGCTGTCCGCCCCCGAGGAATCTGGTAGCTAAAGAACGCTGCAGAATATGCCCTGCACTGGAAAAGCAATCTGTCCCAGGTGGGGTTTCTGGATGACATGCGTAACACGGAGCCAACAGAGTCAACCTGCAACAGTCCCATCAGAACACCCCACCTCTCGGCATTGTCATGAAACAGTTCCAATGCGACTATAGGCATCACCTATCTTGACCGCGCGGCTGGGCAACATAAGAAATCTCTGGGCCAGGGTTCTTTCGCAGGGTACCCACGGCGTACTCCAATGGTACCTGCTGTCTCAGCTCAACTCTCCGGGTCCCCCGGGCGGCCCTGTGGCATGGAGCGGGTAGGCGACCTCTGGCGTGATCTCTGCCTCCTGGCGGGCCTAGAGGGCCGGGTGTGCATAATGGGAAGACCATCCACGGAAGAGACCTCCAGCCAGTCTGGGAGAGCCAGGTATTCGCACTCCAGGAAGGATCTCAATGCCGGCACCTGGCGTGGGTGAGTGAGCCTGAATACCCGGTCGCCCCTTCCGATTATCATGGAGAATGGGAAGCCCCAACGATAGGTAATCCTTCTTGATTGTAGTAGGTCGGTGAGCGGTTTAAGGAGGCGCCTGCGGTACAGCGTTTGAGGGCATACATCTGGCAGGATCTGGACATCTGCCCCATCAAAGTCAACTGAGCCCTGCCTCCACGCTCTGTGCAGGATCTCCTCCTTGATGTTGAAGAAATGCACTCGACAGAGGACGTCTCTGGGCCTATTTGGGTCAGCCCCTCTCGGACCAAAGGTCCTGTGCACCCTGTCAAGTTCAATCTCAGCCGTTGGGGGCTTATCTAGGAGGCCATTAAAAATGGCGGCAACTGCTGCCCTGAGATCTGCCCCACCAGTGGCCTCTGGAATCCGCCGTAACCGCAGGTTATTGCGGCGGTTACGATTTTCAGAGTCCTCCAGCCAGAGGTGGACTTGAGTGATTTGGGCCCTCTGCTGAGCGAGGGATGCTTCCAGGAGGGAGACCCGGGAATCCATAGCATGATGTGCCTCCTCTAGGGCCTCTATGCGGGTGGCGTGCTGTGTAACCCCGGCTCTGAAATTTCGGTTTCGGCCTACCATTTTTTTTATTTCGGTTTTGAAATTTTCATTTCGGTGCACCTCTAGGATAGGTTCACTTTAGAATGAATGTTTTCCCATCTACCCCTCACCCAGAATGTTTTCCCATCTACCCCTCACCCAGATGCCTTCTTATAGCCTTGGTGATAGTGGAGTTTAGCTTTAAAATGTAGTTCCACTGTTGCAGTCACATTTGAGAAAATCCCTCTATATGTTTTTTTTTCCCATTCACACATCATACCTAGAAATATTTCTTGTGACACCATGTATCAGGACAGATTGATAAAGTAGATCTCTGTGTGCTGTTGACCTTTTCTGTCTATGTGGCACCATCCACTGGTCATTTCAGCACCAACTGAAGCTATATGCAGTGATATGTCAGTCTGGAATGCAATGTTTAATTTCTAACCTTAAGATAATACATTGGACTGCAAGCAAGTGGGGACAGACACAGTTTCCCCTCATTAACATACAATGCAGAACACAAGCCCGAAGATCTTTATCCCTTTGTTAGAACAGACAGTCATTCACATTTAGTTTACAACTGATAATAAGATCTGCCAGCACAGTGCAGACAGGGTTAATAATGGTAAACATTAACTCCCCAAGCCTCTCCTTAACATTACATAGGCAGGATTTTTAAAGTAATCACAGTGGGTCACCAGTACACACAAAGTACAGTTTCAATATTTTGTTGATATGTTTATTGAAGAATGTCATGTCATGTCATCAGAAGCTAACATTTCGGGACCTCGCAGGGATCCTTCATCAGAGCGACATAGTGATAGATAGGATTTTTAAGCAAGCAAAATGCACCTAAAAGGTAAAAAGCAATTTTTAAAATATTTTTTATGTGTTTTGTTTTAAATTGCATAGGAAGCAGTCCCATGCTGGACAGTGTTATCCCACTGGCCATGAATATGTAAGTCTGAGGTTGCCAGCCTTCAGCACTCTTGCATCTTCAAACATATTTCCTTTGTAAAAAACAATGCCATCAGTATACCAAAATAAACCCAAATACGCAACAAACAATCACATGTTAATAGCTTTCCTTTAGTATCACAAAAATTAGAATCACAGCTGGATGAGCGTAATTAGGAACTAGTCTAAAATAAATAAAATGATTAGCAGTCAGCTTGTCCTATCCAGCAGTTTTCAAAGTGTTTTAGTCTGTTCTGTGTGACTGAATTCAGTATACAGGATTATTTCTTCTCAGCTGGTCTTGCAACTATATGGACTTCTGACCAGAATAGCAAATATCTTACCAAAAGTATAGTAGTGGTTAGGGGTACGTGATTTGCTGGTGCTGGCTGAGGCATAGGCGACAGCAGTGGTGAAGGGGACTCATCCACCAGAAGATAGAGCACCCTCTGCTAACTGAAGCCTGCCACAAGATGGGTACATAGTGCAGTCTGATAATGATAATTCATTTTGATTTCACATTGTAAAGCACAGTGCAAATTGTTGGCACTATATATACACGGTAAATCCTTTAATATTATAATAGATCAACTGTCCAAACATCTAGCTAGCCAGCAACTTTCACTAAAGGGTCAACTTATATCTGTGAACGTTTGTTTTGCACGAATAATTGCAAAAATGAATGTTCTTAATATGTAATATTATCAGGTCAAAATATATTTGATGTACGTTGTAATACTGTATTATGGCTAGTAGAGGCATTTATTTCCTATACTGCTCAGCTCCATCTACTGGCCATAATGCAGTATTTTTATGGCACGCTGTCAGCAACATCACCTCCTTCTGAAAATTAATGGCATTTTAATTTTCCATATCTACCATATCCTCTACTTTTCCCTTCGCTTTTTCCTCTATATTTTTATGTGCTTTTTTCTGGTCAGTGTCTCCATTCTACTGGTCCCTGACAACAGCGGTTAGTGCACGCAGAAGTAAATTAAGAAACTGGCACTGTACGTGCTCCTTCCCTAATTTACAGGGTTTTTTTTAAAATCTCTGAGTCATTAACAGATCCTCTAACTGACCCTGCCTAACGCCTACTATCCTGCTGTCTCACTAGTGATTACACCATCTTCATTAGTGAAAAATGAGACAAAATACGTGACAGCTTGTGATAAATTTCACAAGTAAACACTGTGGTTGTCATCAATAACAAGATTTATCATAGCAGTGAGTGAGAAGTGACACGTTGTACTGACTCTACAAATTATTAAGTGTGATAGAACCTTTATGTGAGCATGATCCCTGAATGATCACCTTGGAGCCTACTGAACATCAACATGAAAAGGGATCAAACTGCTAGAAATTGACATAACGTAAACTGGCATACAAATATATTTTCTAATCTATAAACATTATCTAAACTTGTTTAAAAGGATTGTAACAATTACAACACCAATTCCCAAAAAGTTGGGACGCTGTGTAAAATCTACATAAAAACAGAATGCAATAATTTACAAATCTCATAAATCCATATTTTATTTGCAATAGAAAATAGAAAACATATCAAATGTTTAAATTGAAAAATGTACCATTTTGAGAAAAAAATAGGGTATTTTGAGAAACAAATAGGGTAATTTGTAAATTGATGGCAGCAACAGGTCTCAAAAAAGTTGGGACAGGGTCATGCTTATCACAGTGTAGCATCCCCTCTTCTATTAAAAACACTCTGTAAACATCTGGGAACTGAGGAGACCATTTGCTAAAGTTTTGGGAGAGGAATGTTGTCCCATTCTTGCCTGATATAGGATTATAACTGCTCAACAGTTCTGGGTCTTCTTTGTTGTATTTTTCGTTTCAAGATGCTCCAAATATTTTCAATTGGGGAAAGGTCTGGACTGCAGGCAGGCCAGTTAAGCACCCAGACTTTTCTACTATGAAGCCATGCTGTTGTCATAGATGCAGTATGCGGTTTAGCATTGTCCTGCTGAAATATACAAGGCCTTACCTAAAAAAGACATTGTTTGGATGGGACCATATGCTGCTCTAAAACCTGGATATATCTTTCAGCATTGATGGTGCCTTTCCAGATGTGCATGCTGCCCATTCCATATGCACTAATGCACCCTCATACTATCAGAGATTAAGGCTTTTGAAGTGAATGATGATAACAAGCCGGAAGGTCCCTCTCCTCTTTAGTCCAGAGGACACGGCACCCATGGTTGCCAAAAAGAATGTAAAATTTCGATTCGTCTGGCCACAGAACAGTTTTTCACTTTGTGACAGACTATTTTAAATACACTTTGGCACAGAGAAGATGGTGGTGTTTCTGGATCATGTTCAGATATGGCGTCTTTTTTACATGATAAAGCTTGAACTTGTATTTTTGGATGACACGGTGAGCTGTGTTCACAGGCAGTGATTTTTGGAAGTATTCCTGAGCCCATGCAGTGATGTCCATCACAGAATCATGCCTGTTTTTAATGCAGTGCCGTCTGCGGGCCCGAAGATCAAGGCCATCCAATATTTTGCATTTCGGCCTTGTCCCTTGCGCACAGAAATTTCTCCAGATTCTCAGAATCTTTTGATGATACCACGTACTATAGGTGATGATATATTTAAAGTTGAAGAATATTATTCTGAAATTGTTCAACAATTTCTAGACGCAGCTTTTCACAGATTGGTGAACTTCTGCCCATCTTTACTTCTGAGACACTGGGTGTGATTTACTAACCTAAACACACGCATGCACCAGGTGCATGTGATTTTCACACAGCAAAACGTATTTATCAACCAAAAAGTCTATAGAAGCATATTTCCACTAATGCCATATATGGAAAAATCATGCACATGATGCATATATAATGCTGCTTCACCGTTTAGACAAAAATGGTTAGCTCATGCATTTACATTCCTGCATTCATCAATGCAAGCAACACAACATAGAGCTGATTTACACAACATCACCTTGCAATTCATGCAGGGCTTTGCACAACACACCTTCTGGGTGTATACACACTACAAAGGTGTTTAGATTCCACCCATAGATCATGCTGGGAGGCAACACACTACAGAGGTGTATACATGTTCGTGGTGTGTTTATAAGGTTAGTAAATCAACCCCACTGGCTCTCTAAGATTCTCTTTTTATACCCAATCATGTTACTGACCTGTTGCTAATTAACCTACTTACTTCTTCGAGCATCACCATTTTAATGCATTATTATTTTTTAAAATATATATAAGGGATGTGCCGACACTTGTCCAAGTACTCACAGACACGAGTACTGATACATTTTTGTTTGTTGTCATGTGACAGTTTTTCTAAAACAATACAGACTAATGATTTCAGGACAGTGTTGGAGAGCCAGGTCCCAGCTGCAACCGTCGCAACCCTGGTAGTTCTCGTGAAAATGCCAAGTATCAGCACTGGTATCTGGACATTCCATTTTAATATGTTTTCTATTTTTTTCTATTGTGAATAAAATATGGGTTTATGAGATTTGTAAATCATTGCATTGTGTTCCTATATAGATTTTACACATCGTCCCAACTTTTTTGGAATTGGAGTTGTATTATGCGTTTGATCACCAGGTACAACTTTTGTTCATGACTAGGATAGATCTCTGTCTGACTCTGACTCCTACTCTTAAAGAAAGGGGAACTTTGGAGCCCCTAAAAAGCATTGGCTACTCTTGAGGATTTTTAGTGGACTATTTTAATGTAACCAATATATTTTAAACACTAGCTTTTCAGTGAGGCACACCTACTTTTACTTCTGTTTGTATAAGGCTAGCCATACACAATAAGATTTCTGAGTGAGAGAAATCTCTCGATTCTTCCCTGTTGACTATTGTATTCTGACAGCTGCTGCTCCTGATTTAGCAAGAATCAGCTGAAGCTATGTATTGCCAACATAACTGTTATACCTTTGATTTGTCCTTTAAATTGTTTGAACTGCACATGTTTGTCCTGATTATCAGCATATTATATCTGCTATTGTCAGTCATAGATGGCTCCATTGACCTGTCTGAAACCTGGACTCTGATTATTATCTGTTTGTCGGCAGGTGATCTGGCCACCAGCCTGCTGACTCTACCAGTTTCTGCTGTTTTTTGGTGACCAGATATCTGTGGACTTACAGTGTTTTGTTATCTGTCCTACCTTTTAGTCGGCTCTCACCCCAGGTAATGCAGTGGGTCCATTGAACTCTCTGACAAGGGTTCCAAAAGAAGGCCAAGGTTGAGAGCACAACTTGCAGGAGAATAATGTTGTCTATGGAATATTAGAGATCTGTGAATGTGTAGTCTAAAAAGATTGTGGAACATTTCTAAACGATTGTGGAACATTTCAAAATGTTCTAAAGTAAGAAGAACTTTAGAAAGATTGCTTTCAATCTTTTGTACTAAAAATTTTTGGGTCCTGTCCTCCTTGAACTGTACCTTTAGCTAAAACATTTAGTATTGGATAGGTTGGAGAGGAGTTAGAATTTCTAGCATTTTTAATTGCTAAGCCACCATTGGCAAGATTTCCTATCACATCCTATTCAACTTACCACTAGGATAGGAAGTGAGGAAAGATCTCTCAGGGGGACATAATAAGAAAGGCCGACAGAGATTTTATCTGTCCCCTATCTAATATTATATTGCTGCAGTGTTTCTGTTCCTGAGAGATTTTTCTTCACTTTCTGTTCTGGGACAAGAGGTTAGCAGAAATCTTTCTAACAGGGCCACAGACAGCATTAAAAACCTAAATGCAGAAAAAAGCCTATACGCCAACTTAACATCCAGAGTGACTGTTTTATTGAAGTCACGTATCAGTACAAAATTACAGTTTCAAGGGTACGTGAACCCTCTTTATTAAAAGCACAACAAACACAACCAAGTGGTGTGTATACATATATATGTCTTAGGCTAAGGTATTAGCCGCATTTGTGGGAGGAGTCAGCGTCCCTCACGGCCGTCTTAAGAAGGGAAAAAAGGGGGGCTGGGTTGGTCAGATTCGGGGCTGATCCAGCGTTTTCTCATGTTTTACAGTGAGGACCAGCAGACATGTCACATGTCTCAGAGAGTTTAGACGGGGCATCGCTCCCGGCTACGCCGGTCAGAGCTTCTGAGCACGGAAGCGCCCCATCCATGAGGGCGTGGACTATTCCCACCTTCTTTGATCCTCTTCAATACCATCTAGTGGAGTTGCCCCATCCTTATCAAATACACCTTCTATAGTGATAAACAGTACAGGTTTTACATTACCATGGTAGCTTAGATGGTTGCCCAGGAATGCATGAGATCCGTGATTGGACAGTTTCATAAGGTGCTTATAGGGATGCTTAAAACAGTTCTGCTCTGCAGTGCTCTTTATAGTAAGGCAGTAGTACCTTTGAAAATGTTTAGACTCTTTTTCAGAAGGTGATCAGCAATGGCCAGTGCTGGGTCACCTTTACCCAAAAACAAGAGTTCTGTATACTGGCTGCATAATATCAAACTTAAAATCCAATTCCTGCAGAAATGTGTCATAAATCAATGTCAGAACCAAACACAAATGTCTACATTGACTCATATGCATGATCCAGTTAAACTGACAGGGAAACCATGATTTGGAAACAGCTCAGGACACATGGTATGGTTAATGAACCGCTGGTTCCTTGAAAAATGCAACACAATGCATCTGACAATGCATTGGTAATGCGTGTTAATGCAAAACATTTTGAATTGCTTTTCGTGAGGAGTCCATAATATGTTTGTCAACTACATTTTGTGTTGTTCCAAAATTGTTAGAATTTTAGGAAACTACACAGGCAGTCTTAATAAGTCATATAAATACAACAGCATTTTAATGTCATATCTCAGAAATGTTTCTGCTGAATGTATTTCCCAGCTCATCGTGCTGATAGATTCTGATATCTTTTTAAAGCTTACAATAAGAGGTCAATAAAAATCTCCTTTCCACTAGCATGTGCTCAGGAAAGATTAGCAATTTCTCCTTGTTCATCTTTATTGAGGAGAAATTGCAGTACATGGAAAATGTATTTAATTTTCAGACACATTCATTGTCAATATTGATCTAGGACTGCAATGCACTAAATTATATTTCAGTTATAGCTAGTACAAGCAATAACTTAATATCATTGCTGCTGCTTTCCAGCACATACTGTAGGTGGTATGATATGTTTAAGAGACTAACCACTTTCATTGTAATTTCCTGCTGTGAATATTTTTTGTGCTTTATGTTTTGTTAGGAATATTTACAATATTTATGACTGCACATATTTCTTTGAAGGCATATATAAACATCTGTGTGTTGGTTAGTTACCTATAATTCCTCTTACCATATCCCTAATATATACACAATATGGGCGAAAGTTTCTAGAAACGTAGCTATGGCATTAATATAGAGTTGGGGCCCTTTTGTAACTATAACATCCTCTATTCTTCTGAGAAGGTTTTCCACAAGCTTTTGAAGTGTGCCCATTCAGTCAAAAGAGCATTTGTAAGGTCATGTATGAATGTTGGATGAGAAAACTTGGCTCACAATCAGAGTTCCAATTAATCCCAAAGGTGTTTAATAAAGTTGATGTCAGGGCTCTGGACAGAACACTTGAGTTTCTCCACAGAAAACTTGTAAAAGGATGTTTTTACAACATCCTACATACAGAACATTTGATAATGCCTTCAGAGACTTGACAAATGTTGTTTGAAATTCCATTTGATTTTACAGAAGAACTATGGGGTCCAAGCTTTTCTTTACTTTTGGATTCCATGGGCTATAGAAGTAAATTTTGCAATTTAATAATAATAATAATCCAAAATGCACCCTAAACATACAATCGTTACTTTAAGATGGTGGGCGGGGCTAAGCGTCGCAGTGGGGATAGATCCCGACAATACTGTTGGGATCCTCCCAACTGATCGTTCTCACTGTGACGGACGCGTTCCTTGAGAACTGCTGCGCGTCCACGAATACATGGGCATGCACAGCAGCTCTCTTCCTACCTCCACGTCCCCGTCGTCTGTGCCAGCAAATGACAGCGCGTGCATGGAAGGCCGTTTCTCCTCAGTGCCTTCGCCCCTCCTTCCTCTCTCTCTCCGTCTTGAAAATGTGCAGCAGTTGTATGGAAACCTGTTCCCCATAAATCTTAGTTCCCCCTCTCTGCAAGCTCCGGTGTTAGTGAGAAAGAGACAAATGTCTCCTCTCACATTGTGTGCTCTGATCGTTCAGGGGAAACAAGCCAGAGATTTCCTGTACAGTTGGGGGGAGGGGGGGGTGGCGATCGTTCAAAAAAACGGTACAGGGGGGGGGAGGGGGGGGTGGCGATCGTTCAGCTCCCCCCCTCCCCCCACTGTACAGGAAATCTCTGACTTGTCTCACCTGAATGATCAGAGCACACAATGTGAGAGGAGACATTTGTCTCTTTCTCATAGAACACTGGAGCTTACAGAGAGGGGGCAGGGCTATGTAAATACTGAGCAGCTGTAAGGAAGGGGCGGGGTTATGGTAATAGCTGAACGGTCAGGGGGAACTAAGATTTACGGGAAACAGGTTTTCATACAACTGCTGCAAGCATCTGATTACTGAGACAGAGCAGGAGAAGATCGTGAAGAGAGAGGGAAAGAGAAGGAAGACTGAGTCAGCTTGCTGCTTCTCAGTTGAGACTCTGCCTCCTGCTCCCACATGTCAGCGTGCACACTCCAGCCGTACACAGTGTGCTTGACTAAAGAAAGCACGGCCACAGCAGATAGAGTTAGAAACAAAAAGCTGAGGGTGGGGCTGCATTCCCTATTAACGCCCCCTAAGAGGAAAAGGAGCTTCGAGCACGGCTGCAGGTGGCTGTTTTCTGTGACTTGTGATTAATTTATCTGGGTTGCGCTGCGACTTTGGAAAAGAAGAAGAATGCTATTAGAGTAAAGGCAAGAAGTACTTTTATTTGCCCTTAGGTCATAATTCTCCTTTAAGATTCGATTTGGGAAATGGAGTTTCCCAAATGAAAACCAAATTCAATCGTAGAATTTTGTTCGTTTGAGAAAAATTTTCCACCCTGCTCCTTTGATCTTTCTTGTCACTACAGTTGAAAATGATTGTCCATTTGACCCCTTTAACTATTTGAAAATCGATTAAACGTTCCAAAGAATAATTTTTTCGAACAAAATTCTAATGGTGTATTGCCAGCTTTCCTGTCCATATAAATGGAATAGCAGTGTGTGTGTCATTACCAGATCGGTGTCTTGTATTGCAGTGGATTTGGCCTACAAATCTAGACTAAATATGGAAGAGAACAGACTGGCATGCACAACAATACTCGCAGAAGGTGATATATTTAAAGGTTAGGGAGATCAGTTATTGTACCTTGTCAGGGTGTGCAGATGTTAATGTACACAGCAGTGACCTACAGAAAACTTAAATTTCATACTTAGAAAATTATTTAACTGTGGCAGAAAGGGCAATGGTTCTGTGCCTGCTCACAGCTCGACTGCCTGATTCTGTTTCATATACTAAACACATCTCATGACTGCCAACTCGTCTCAGGAGAGACATTTTCCTTACCTATGAAACAGAGGTTAATAAAGACACCAGGGACAAGAGTCACTTGGTATGCACCTCAAGGATACGTAGGCGGCCTTGTGTAACTATTATGCTGGGAGTTCAGAAAACCAATATACAATAAAAACACTGCCTCCCTTAACTGTTCACAAAGTAAACATTACTTATTTAAATTGCTTTTTTCCTTTGTGTGTTAATGTCCCTATTTCATCCCCACTAAAACAGTTTTTTTCCTGGACTGCTACTGCGATTTCTGAAAGCTCTATTAGAACTTTGTCGTGACCTCTGCAACTTATGAATTTTTAATGCAACAATCTTTTCTTTATTTGATAACCAACCCCCAATAAGCTTTTGACAAAACAAAACTGCCTTCTGCGTCTGAAATGTCAAACTGTGATTGTTAATCAAACATTAAAGTAAATCTAAACCCTATGTGAATAACGTCTAGTTTGCTAAAGGACTGTGTATCATAAAGAATGGACATTTTTTTTTTTAAAAGCAATTGCTGCATGCGATTTCTCATAAGGTTCCTGATGAAGAGAACTGTGGACCATGCCTGTGCAGTGTGCATTGACAAAGCCATTGTAGTTTTCATTGGGGCTGTGATAATGCAGGAGAAAAACTGGGAGATAAGGAAAGAGCGTTGTCATCCTATAACAAGAATTGCTTGCACAAGGATCTTCAATGCAGGATCACCTGGTATAATTCTAATTACAATGCAAGTTTAAAAAACATTGAAAATAACTTTTAAATTCCTTTAACATGTTAAACATTATATGAGGCTTCAGTGACTGGATTTACATATAATTTAGCATGTAAGTTGAAAATAATTTCTGTAAATTCTGTCAGTTGATAACATGAAGTAAAACTTGAACTCAGAATTGTTTAGCATTGCTCAAAACACATATTAGTTTTGAGTGGGCACCAGATGGTTGAAAAGTCTGACTTGTAGGTACTAGAGATGTCTAACTCAGGACCATAATAAAAGGTGTTGCTCTCCTGCTGCTGGACTCCCCGAATACTACATGTGTTTATTCTCCATTATAGAGGTTCCATCTGGACACCTGTGACACCATTGTGTGGTTTTTAAATGACTATAGCAGATGGAAAGGTCTGGGAATTATGGTGGCAACATCTCAGCAATAGAAGACCTGAAAATTATAAGGCCCTTTCACACTATCATGGATCCCCTCCTGATCGGAGTGGTACAGATCGGATGTCACCACTGTGAAACTGAAATGACCGGATCCCACGTCAGTCTATGGGGAATCGTATATATAAATGGACTTGTGTCCGTTTGCATCAGAATACTCCCAATCTGACACAGTCAGGTCCACCTGAAAAGGAACACTGTTCTGTTTGTTTTTCTGGACCTGGCCAGAGCCGCGGGCATCTGGATGTAAACAGACACTGGTCCATTTAGATCTGGCTGCCCATAGACATACATTGGTCTTCCGATCAGGTCCGCTTGAAAAACTGAGAGGCGGACCTGATCAGACCAGCAGTCTGAAAGGTGCCTAAGAGGCAGATATCTTTTCTACCCATTGTTTAGTTATGCTTTGATCCCTTATAAAAAATATGATAGATATAATATATATTTCTCACACACACACACAAAGAAAACATCTCTGCTTTATTGCGCAACATTTCATAAAAACGTATGTCAAGCCAAATTTTGTTTATCTTAGTTTTGAATAGAGGCTCAGAACCCTTGTCAGATTTTGACTGCTATAATGTCAAATGCACCCCAAAACTTTGAATATTCTCTCCACTAACAGCTTCATCCCATGCACAGCTATACGATTTTTCTGGAGCTGTCACGTAATTATTGAATAAATAGCTCTATTTAATAATCATGTTGGATCTTTATGAATAAAAGATAATAATAACGGCAGAAAGCCATCTTCATTTCATCCCCTGTCTTCATTTGGATAAAATTGTAAATCCCTCTAGACTAGGGAAGACTCCTTGTTCCCTGCAGACAGTCAAGACACTGATTAATTATATTAATTAATTATATTAATTTTGATCGAGTTGGAATATTTATTACAGCAGCACAACTCCCACTCTTTTTTCTATCTAGAAACTAGTGCCTGTAGGACATGTGGATTTTGATGTATGCAAACATTGCTGGGGTTTGGATAAAGGCAGAGATCACACTAACCTTTAGGCTACATTCAGATATCGGCGCATGATTGCACACAGCGATTTCCGCGGGGCCCCATTGATTTCAATGGGATTATATCCACATGGCAATTGCTGTCTTTTTGCGACACGCACTGCGAGGTTTTATGAACACGATTGCACTGGCGGTATTATGGCGGGAAACTGCACGATCTGCCTGGGGTGCCATTATTGAGATGACCCCTATATAGTGTCGGGCAGAGATTAGTGTGGACCCTCTGTGTCACCAATGGTATCTGTGAGTTTCCTTGTGAAACAAAGTATAAGATTCTCCAGAAATTCACATGAACCCCAGCACATAGATATGGGTTTCCCAGCATAAAACTCCCAATTTGTGGCTAGTAGGTTTATCTGACTGACATAGAGGCAACATAAGCATGACCCATAGTAAAAACAAAGTTAGGGCAGGCTGTGTTTAGGCCAAAATTTTGTGCAGGCAAGGTCAGGGCTGGTTCAAGACAATAAGGAATGATCAGACAGGCAATATACTTATTTTTTTCTTCGAAAGACCTCAATGGCACACTTAAGTGTTCCCCGTTTCATTCTTTTTTATTCCTTAATTTGACGCACTGTGCCTTTAGGCAGCTACCCACCAGAAGGGAAAAGTAAGTGGTCATAACTCTATCAGCTTCGGGAACACAGGACCACCATCTTTCCAAAGGTAAACGGAACTGGTCAGTTTATGACAATAAGGAAAATTGTCCTCTCTAATGTTTGAAATATAATATTTTAGTACAGTTTAAGATTCTCTTTTTTCTTCACACTTCTAAACTTTCTCCTAACAGAATAATTATCACATTCCGATTTATTCTGCCATCATCTGACTCTTCAGCTGTTCCATTCAAATCGACTTTTAGAATACCCCATTTGATGCAGAAACTATAAACTGTAGAGCATGACATGTTTGTCACACATTCTGCACCAGCCAGATGACTTTAGTGATTACTTTGTAAATGCAGATTTTATTCAGCATCAGATGGCTTAGCACTGTTGGCGACTGAATTTTTATAACAGCAGGCTAGCAACTTGGGCAGGATAACCTGATTTGTCACTATCATTCTCAAAGTAATAACCATGCAATATATATTGAAGATAGATATGTGTAATGTGTGTCTTATGGCATAATGAAGCAGTAAGATAGATACAATCAGCCTTATCCACTAAAGAGTCACAGTCACACAAAACTGTCACAGGTTGGCTCAGTAGATCGTGAAGTGAGCAAACACATACCGGCGTTCGCTCACTTCTCGATCCTGTCGATCCTGTCACGGCAGAGATCCGTGACAGTGGAGGGGCTGGATTCACAGAACAAATAAACATAGGATGGTACCCCCCTGTTTTTCTTGGGAAGGTCCCAAACCATAGACCATTTACTGTGAAATAGACGAACTCATCATGCTGGAGTGGGACTCCATTGTGAACAGGGTGAGGAGAGAGGTAGGGGAGGATAAGGACAAAAAATTCAAGGAACGGAGCTTTAGGGATATTTTCTTTAAACTTAGAAAAACCTATGAGAATAAATCACGCCTTTTTTGGAATAAAATGTATTCAAGAAAATTTCTTTCATTAACCCACTCATCTACTGATGAGTTTATGGGCGGTTTGCAGTCATATATTTTCGTGTATATATATTTATCTGTTTGTTGTGTGTATATATTTATCTAATTGTTTGATTAATGTATTTTTCTGATTTTTGTGTACGTAGAGTCTTAGAGATATGGATTTTTAATGAATAAATAATTTATACCTTCTTCACCATTTAATTGGTATGCAGTTTTTGTAAAGAATGGTGGGATCCCCTCTCCCTGGGGAAAACTTCTTTTTCTAAATAACTTTGAATAGTTAGGGGACCCCCATTTATATCTAATTTATATTAGAGATATTGTGCATATACCTTCCCTTCCCCGTTCTTTTTTGCTAAACATAGGATGACCAATAAATCCTGATCTGTGCAGGATTTATTGGTCATCATATGTTTATTTCTTCTGTGTTCTAGTTATCAGGATACAGGTCCAACATTTATGACACCCCACTCACCCCCCCTCCCTAACAACTTTCTCTTGATTTAAGTGGTAAACGTTGTCATGTTGATTAGTATTGCTTCTGACCTGAAGACGAGAGGTTAACTCTCGAAAGTTTGTCTTTTATATATTTTTTTAGTCCAATAAGAAAGGTATCAAAATGATATGAAGTCATGTTACATTTATTAGATACATAAACCTTTTTTGCCTTTACTTACAATTACTGTTTTTCCACGTCCTAGTTGAAAAGCACTGGTGATGTAGCCCTGTCTTCACTGATGCATCCTGGCAAGAATACATCACCAGTGTCTTCCTGCGAAATCTCATCTGCAAACTGAAAAATCTCACAAGATTTTGATGACGTCACGCTCTGTTACCTACCGCCGGCCATCTTGGTGATGAACGCCGGCAAAAAGAGGAGTGGACGTTCACCTGGTGGGATAAAGTATGCTGCCAGGTCCCCTCCTCTCTCGTGCAACTGTTGGGCTCTCGGTCCATGACCGAGTGCCCCACATTTCAGAGGGGGTGACACCAAAATGATGCCATTGGATTAAAATTGCCCCTCCCCTCAAGCTGAGGCAGAATAAAAAGCTTGTTTTGTCTAGGGGATGATCTAGAGCAGGATTATATACCTTACTCTACTGTCTTGCAGTATTCATCCTAGCCTTTTCCAATAATGATGTCTGGTTCCTCAAAGCCACATCTCTGACCAGTTTTGTTGCTGCCCCTCTCACGAATGTCATCGCGTACAATGCAGAAGCAAAAGCCACTTCTGGTCCTGCATTGAACTTCGTGACATTGGAGTGTTCACCCACATTCCAGTGCTGGATAGTGAAGGAAAGGACTACCAGCTGTCATGTGACAGTGAAGTAAGATTATTGCTGAGAAAAACAAGAAATATATTCTGCATCAGCTGGGGAGGAGGCAATTTATTATTTGATCTCTTGCCCTGAGTTGCGCTTTAAAAAACAGTTAATTGTTTTTTTTAAAACATATCTGCAATAACTGTTTTTTTTTTTTTATATCTTCCTGGAGTTCAGTTTAAAGTACCTGTAAGCCTCTAAGTATGCATATCAACAGTTCACCATTTGGACTTCCTGTTGCTGTTTGAGTTAGACAAGCACATTCATTCATTCTCCTTTATTTCTTCCTCCCCTTTCCCACAGCTACTTATTCTGGGCTATATTATCAAACACAGCCACCATATATGAACATTGCTAAAGCAAAGTTGACATTTTCTCTGGTATTGCTCATTGGGGACAAATTGAGTATTGCTCTTATGATTAGCAAGAGTGCAATACTGCCGATGAAGGGGGCGTGCCCCAGAAACGCGTTAACAACACCACTACACTGGTATCACCTAGTGGACATCTCACTGCTTGTCAGTCCTCACCTCATGACTTTGTGACACTCATGTTTGTGAGTATGATTCGTTTTTTTATTGATGTTCATTGAAATAAAAGTGATCTGCACCAGGAAAGGCGCCCCTTTTGTGCTTATTTCCAAGCAACAAGTACAGTTATGAGAGATAGTGGCTATGGATATATGTTAATACGAGATAGTAAGAAAATCCCCAAGAAAGATATGGGGGAGATCTGGAATTAGTTTGCTGTTTGTTGCATGTGCGGTCAGGGGCGTAACTAGAAATCACAGGGCCCCATAGCAAAATCTTGTATGGGGCCCCCGTGATTTCTAGTTGTACACCTTGCAGAGCCCACTCGAGATCCCACCTGATGGTGAACCTGCAGAGCCCACCATAGACTCTCTAGGGTGGGCTCTGCAGGGTCACCCTCCCTCAGGTGGGCTGGTCGCATTCCTTACCTGCCTGTCTCCTCTTCGTCCACATTCGCTGATGGGCTGCCTCCTCCGTCGCCGTGACTGCCTCCTTCTTTGTCACCGGGCCCCCGCCTCCTCCCCTGCTGCCGACCACGGGCCCCTCCTCCACTGCCGCTGCTGGCTCTCATTGACTCTGTGGAGAGGAACGCGCTGCTGCACAGATTACTGTTAGTGATCTAAACAGCGGTGTGTTCGTCTTCAACCGCCAGTGAAAGCCACCAGCAGGGGATCCCATAGCGACCCAGGCAGCCCGCACGGCATCTGGCCGGGCCCCATAGCGGCCGCCTGGGTCGCTATGGTGATTCTTACGCCACTGTGTGCGGTAAACCACACGCAGTGCAATGCATTAACTCAAATCTATATTACAAAGATGTTTTTTAAACGTGAGCTTACAGCTACAATCTACACCACATTTCGTTGCTCATATAACATGATGCCATTATCCCTGAATAAGCCGGAATAATTTATTTAATCTGCTTTCCATAATTTTTTGTATAATGGGGCTGTGAATATGTAATGCTGTTCTACTACAGCTATATGTTTTAGATGATTTTACTTCTCTTCCCATAAGACCACAACTGAGAGAAAAAAACCCTCAATTAAATGAGCCCTTACATGGTCTGCATAAATTGTTCAATGTATCCATTAGTTTTGCAGAAATTTAACATATCCCACTGCTGCAATTTACTTGGCTTGAAATTATATTTCTTCAGCAGCTCAAAGTGAGGTATCTGACAGTTTTCAATAATGACAGGCTAAATTGAATTCATTTAAGGGGAAGAAGATGACTAAACCATATATGCTTCCCTTTAATGATGGAAGTCTTGGCTTTTTCCTGTGCGATTTATATCTGTTCCCAAACATGAAACGCCCCAGGTTCCGATTTAATGAAGGATTACACTGTTTTCTTGCTTGTCGCACATTGTGGTTATCTCTACAAGTCTCTTATCTCGGCTAAAGCAAAAGGCAAAAAAAAAATGAAATTTCAGAAACAAGAAAAAAAGTTAATAAATGTGGAGAAGAATTTGAATTCTCTCAGGAATATATGTTGAAAAGCAGATTGACGCAACAGATTGCTGCAATAAAATCTCAGACATCGTCCTAATTATTCAGACTTACAGCAGAGAAAACATTGAGAAGAGTGTAGTAAAAGTACAATGATGGGAAGAATATGGACATAAAGTAAACATCGTAGAGTGACTAAAGGTCTGTTTTGTCAAATGCCATTTTTCATCTGGCTTTTAAATGCATATTTTGTGATTACCATTACAATTATAGTGAGGTAAATGTGCAAAGTCAATTAAAAATGCAAGCAAAATATATTTTTAGTGGTAAATGCCTATCCTGAAGATAATGGTATAATAAAGAGTAAATAAACAAAATTGTCATTGTGTAAGAGTTTTCATTCACTGTAAACCTTTCCAAAAGCTATGCAATGTGCATAAATTAATAAAATGAATCCCCTTACCTACTTTTCAGTCTCTTGCCATGTATCCCAGCAGCCCTGAAATGTGGAGCACTAATATGCAAATACTCACTCAAGGAAGGAAGGTCAAGGGCTGGCCTACTCTTTCCCACCTTCTGGGCCCTACTGTTGCTCACTAAGGCCGCCCATCAAATTTAATGACTGGCAGTAAGGTCCAGTAGAAGACCGGGGCTGACCTGTGGCTTTTTCTCTCCAAACTGAAATCTGCATACGAGGTCAGTTCTGTTTTGGCTCCTATGTCACTTGAAAAATACCTCAGGCTTCATGCAATTAACAAATTTGAACACTTACAAAGATTTAATACTTACTGCAGGTTTAGTAAAGTATCATTGAACTTGGTAGCACATACCTTAGGGTGTCTGCGCTTGACAGTTCCACACTCTCCAGTGGCCTTAAGCCTCAAAATGTTATAAAAATGTTATAAAAAAATACCAACTTTCTGACAGCTGGTATTGAATAAAGCCACTCACACACCAACATCTGAATTGTAGGAGATCGGAGATGGGGGAGGAGGGGTTAAATATTACCTGTTCTCTGCGCCAGCTACCAAACTATAATCTTCAAGTTTACTTTAGTAAACCCTGTGTAACAATTTATTCCTACCAATTGGCCCTCAGCACTTAAACACACTAAACTGTAAAAAAAAAAAACTAATAGATGTGAACTAGCCATATACAGTAGGAAAGAATTACATTTCTACTTGAAATTAATTTCCTGCAGTAAAATGAATGTGTTCTAAATAAAAAAAGTGTGAATAAGCCCTAACTGGCCTTTAATGCCATAGAAAATAAAAACTGTAATTTTAGTGCAAGAGAGGATATACAGCTAGGTTAAATGTACAAAAAAGAAGAAAACTCAGTTTTTACATTTCTGGAAGCCCTTTAACTAGTTAGATGTGTTAGATTCTTATTCTCAGATTCTCATTAAGGATTGATTTATTTGCTTAGAGCTTTGTTGCACCAAAATGAATGTGGACCACGATGATCAATGGCCATTGAAAATTACATTGACTTGAACAAAACAGCTCTGCCCCCAGCTGGTAGTTTTGTAGCACTGCATTGAAAAACAGTACTTGGTTAAAGTTTGACAGCAGAGCTTTCGCTTAAAGGGGTTCTAAAGCCTCCCATTTTGTTGCCTATATCTACTGCTATCAAGCAGTAGATATAGGCAAACAGTTTTTTTTAAAAACAAAAACGCTAAAACAGCGGTTTAAACTTACCTTTTTTTCTTTGCGCTCTCCCGCACGAGTAAATGTAACTGTTCGGGTGGGCGCAAAGCATCTTGGGTCGAACGCATGCGCAGTTCGGATTCTCGGCCGAGAGGCGAGCAGAGACGCAAGGTAAGTGTATGGACGCGTGCACCCGCATGCAGACACCGCTGGTTAGGGGGGACAGAGCAGTCAGCGCTGGATCGGAGAGCCGCCGCATCGCTGGAGGGACAGATGAAAACATCAGGAAAGAAGAAGAAGATCGGAATAAGAGACATCATTTAAGGTAAGTGCTAACAGTAACATGGAGGGGAGGGACATTTTTTTTTTTACTTTAATGTCACTTTAAGTCCGTTATCCATTATACAGAAAAAACATGTTTGCAAGTGTAATTTAGATAGAAAAGGTATAATAGCACACAAGGGTTAGTCTATATGCATGAGTTATTTGGCTCCTTTTATTAGTTAGGTTACTATAAACATTTTAGATACGTTTCATAATCTGTAGTAAATAGTAGAAAAAACCCAAAGTATTATAAGGTGAACCAAAGCATCTCAGCAGCAGTCAAATCACACACTGCTTGAAAATTAACAGGGGTAATATCATAATAGAGCCAGTCCTTATGGCAAAAGTTCTACTCGAGCACCTGCGCATGGGCACGTGCATGGTTTGGCTTATAGAAGAGTGTACGGCTTTGTGCCTCGGCAATGGTGCAGGCACGTCTGTAAGTGGGTCTTGCGGCATGCGCGTGCAGTCATTGCAAACTCTGGCGCAAAACAGGCTGAGATGTCCATTTTCCTGAAGGTGATTACTCCAATGCTGAGTAATCTTTAGCTGTTCCCTGTATCTGAGATCCTACATCCTGATTCTGACTTACCATTACCCACCTTGTCTAGACCTTCTGATTGCTGCTCTGTATTCCTGTGACCACAGCTTCTGCCTGCTGTCTTGTACCTCGCCGCCCGCAAGTTATCAACCCGGTCGGTTACTGACTCTGTCCCTGCCTGCAGTCTTGGTACTTCTTTGTCTGATCTTGCTGACTTTAGCTTGTCCTGGACCTCTCCTACCGATGACTTACTTCATCACTTCCAGCCTTGGGAGTGTCTGCATCACAGATTCCAGCATCTCCAGTGGCAACGCTAGCCTGGGGCACTTGTGCCACTCCTTGTACCTGCACACCTGTTTCCCTCTCCGGGGGGTACTTGGACTGGAGCAACATGAGAGGCTGCCCTCTTAATCTCCGGCTCCCATAGGGTATGTGACAGCTAATTGCATATGAAATGGAGTAGATTAGAAGGGGTGAAGGAGGGAACCTTGCCGGAGGAGCATGTGAGCAGGAACCATTCCCCTCTGTTTGTTCCATGGAGAATTTATAACCCACTGTGATCATTGTTGAAATAACCTTGTTTGCTTTATCTCAAAGTAATTTGTATATGCCTTTCATATTTTACATGCTTGATCTACCATATTTTAATTGTATTAATGTAGAGATCTGTAGATTAGCCACTCGAGGAAGATTATCTGCAACGCTGATTCTTTCCAATTGCCTAAAGCTAAACCTAAGAGCACAATATTTAAAATTGCAGTGTACCAATCCTTAAATGTGGTGGCTGCATTCATTTACTTTCATTTACTTTTTCTACCTTTTTTGAACTTTATTTTCACCATGTGATCCTGCCAGGAACACACTTCCTGTCCTAGGGTGACAATAATTACTCACAGAACTGTATGTGTTGAGGAGCAGCATCACCATAGGACAGGAGTACAGACTACTTCCCTTCCTCCCCTCCATAACATAGGGGGGGGGGGGGTGCTCTCATTTTTCTGATTAAAAAAAAGGGGGGGGGGGGGGGGCTCTGATATTTCCTGATAACATTGTTTGGTATAAGCCTGCAGAGTGCATAGGACAGCACATGACTTCTGGTAGGGTCAGCCGGTATTTGTTTGCACCTAAACAAATCAAATAAAACACTTTCAATTGTAAATTAAGTGACCAAAAGAGAGCAAAAAAGAGGTGTTTATTGTTAGGGTTTACATACTGGACCATTGAGATAAGATATCAGCAATGCAGGAAGTGCATTGTTTCTATTTAATTACCAAACTGCATTTTAGGGGGGGGCGTGGCCAGGCGCATGGAGCTGTAAGACGTGATTTAGCTCGTCTCCCGCTCACAGGGCACTGAATGACATTTTGTTAGTGCTTTCTGGACCTTGTATTGGGTCCACAGAAGGCTTTTCTGTCGCTCCGCCACTAGAGGGCGGACAAGCTCTTTTACCTCCTTCTTCCTCTCTTTGTTCTGCTACTCTCTCCCTTGGATACCTGTCCCTCCCTCCTTGATTCCCTCCCTTACCCTTTCCCCCCGTACCCTGGGGGCTCATCAAATAGACCCTAGAGTTGCTCTTAAACCCCCGTGATGGCTACAACATGCCTAACATTGGCCTCCCTCAATGTGAGGGGCTTCAATACCCCACAGAAACGTAGCCAAGTACTGTATCATTTCCACAAACAGAAGGTGGGTATCTTGTTCTTGCAGGAAACTCACTTTCGCAGCGATGCCATTCCTGTGATGCCCTCCAAACTCTATCCGGACTGGTACCATGGTACAAAACGCTCTAGGGGTGTGTCTATAGCATTTCATAAGACTCTGCGCCCAGAGCTCCTGCAACAACAAACGGACCACATGACCCGCGCTTTCAAATCGGTGGATGACGCAAACCCTTTCCCTCTACCATGCTAGCAGCCAATATTTGTGTTATCCCCAAACCCGGGAAAGACGCATCCCTTTGTCAGAACTTTAGACCGATCTCGCTACTTAACGTAGATATCAAACTGTTTTCCAAATTGTTAGCACTTCGCCTCTCCCCGTCCCTACCATTCATCATAAACCCGGAACAGGTCGGATTTGTCCCTGGCCGGGAGGCCAGGGAGAACACCACTAAAACGATCAATCTGATTTCCCATATAAATAGACACATACCAAAGCCTGTCTCCTATCCATAGATGCTGAGAAGGCATTTGACCGTGTTAACTGGGGCTTCCTCCGCCAGGCCCTACTCCAACTGGGGTTGGGGCCTGCCATTCTATCCAAGAACATGTCCCTTTACTCTTCCCCCACGGCCCGGGTGATGGTGAATCGTTCATTCTCAGAGCCGTTCTCCATCTCTAACGGCACTAGACAGGGATGTCCTTTATCCCCACTTCTCTATATCGTGGTGATGGAGCATTTGGCACAAGCCATCAGATTAAACCCTGATATTCATGGTATAACCACCCCCTCATTTCACCATAAGATGTCTCTATTTGCAGACGACCTATTATTGTATATAACCCATCCCCATGTCAGCATACCGGCAATACTCAGGGAATTCGACCAGTTTGGAAGACTGAGTAACTTCAAGGTCAACATGACTAAATCAACCGCTCTCAACCTCACTTTAACCCCCTCAACAGTCTCCCTCCTCCGTAAGAATTTCCCTTTCCAATGGCAACCCCACTCCATCACATATCTGGGAGTTTCTATCCCAGCTAACCTGACAGATCTATACCACCTAAATTATCAGCCTTTCCTTAGCTCCCTACGTCGAACCTTTGAGACGTATCAGAATATGAAGATCTCATGGTTTGGCAAACTTGACGTTCTGAAGATGGAGACCTTGGCAGAAAGGATATTCCCGTATACGGCATAACACTCTGTGTAGACACAAATCCCAAGGAGGGGTAGGCCTCCCCGATTTCGAGCTGTATCACCGAGCTGCTCTCCTCTCCAGGATTGTAGATTGGTTCCAAAATTCTCCCTCAGGGCTCACTCCAGCGGTGCGGATTGAACAGGAACGATGCCCTATAGATCTGAGAGCCCTCCCTTGGAGCGCACACGGGGAAGCTACTGCACTCCCTTGCCCTTCCCTCCTTACAGCTGCAACTTTACAAACATGGCGGAAGACTTATCAAACCTCTTCTCTTTCCACTATTCCAGGGCCCCTATCACCTCTATTTGACAATTCCCTATTCCCCACAGGGGTAGCTATCCCCTCAGTAGGGGGATACAGGAGAAATGATTGGCCCACGGCCCGAGACTTCATACACCACTCCACGGGACAGTTTGTGCCGCCTGCTGATAATCGAGTGCACCCCACGGGGAATTGGCTGTTAGATCGGCAACTCGCGGGGATATGCTCTGCACTATATGTGGGGGGAGGGGGGGCAGACGCACAGACCACTGACGACTTTTGAACTCATGCTTGTCTCTAGGGAAGGGGCTCGCCACACGATCTCAGTCGTTTATGGGATGTTGAGAGAGGTTCTCCATCAGGTGTCGCTGGGCTCGAGGGCCCTTTGGCATGCTGACCTGAACAGGGAGTTGTCGGAGTCAGATTGGGCTACCATTTACTATTACACACA